>NC_080471.1:4920000-5167500 GCF_030265055.1 Doryrhamphus excisus
TTTGGAGTGGCCAATTAACCCGGAGTACCCGGAGAAAACCCACGCATGCACGGGGAGAACATGCAAACTCCACACAGAAATGGCTGGGGGTGGAATTGAACTCGGGTCTCCTAGCCCGCCGTGCAGCACAACAACCAATATTCATTCATTCATTCATTTTCTACCGCTTATCCTCACGAGGGTTGCGGGGGTGCTGGAGCCTATCCCAGCTGTCTTCGGGCGAGAGGCGGGGTATACCCTGGACTGGTGGCCAGCCAATCACAGGGCACATATAGACAAACTCACTCAAACTCCACACAGAGATGGCCGAGGGTGGAATTGAACTCGGGTTTCCTAGCTGTGAGGCCTGCGCGCTAACCACTCGTCTGCCGTGCAGCCCAACAACAAACAAACTGTATTGACCCGGCTTTAAGACAATTTTTTTCTCTAGTGTCCTCTTATGTTTGGGGAGGGGCATAATGTTTACACATGCAAACCAGCAGGGGGTGCCAAATGACTTCTCACAGCTTTTCTTCTTGTCACACACACACACACAACTGCAACAAATAGAAGACCCACTGGAAAAATTGTGACTGAAAGGTTACTAGTGAGTTAACAATGGTTGTGGCGCCCAAAAAAATTGCACGTGTCAGCAATTTGAAGGTGAGAAATTATTATTGAATTTGATCAATTCCAAGGTAAATCCCATCCATTCATCCATTGTATGCTGGAGCCTATCCCTGCTGACTTTGGGGAAGAGGCGGGGTACACCCTGGACTGGTCGCCAGCCAATCGCAGGGCATCCATCCACTTTTGGAATTATTTGACATTCTTCCTGGATGTACAACTAGAATTATCTTCTATAAAATGTCCTTTTTGTTAATATTATTAGATGTCTGGAACAGATTTATTGGATTAATATTTTTTTCTTTTGGGGAAAAATTGCCTTGATTTTCGTCAGACCTTCTGGAACAAATTATAAACAAAAAACGAGGTACCGTTTTTAAATAACCCATATATTACCATTCTTAATGTTGCATTTTCAAGCTCCAAAAATAACATCTGTCATAAAAATCTTGTAAAAACTGCAAAAAATCATCAATTACCAGAGACTTCGTGCTATTAGTATTAATTTACTGTATTAATCACAGTAACATCATACACTGTACACACTGCCATCAGTTGGGGTTCTCCACATAGTTCAAAGAGTCGATTTTGACCTTTCTATGCATAATTAATGAGATGTCTATTCTGGACTGTGGTCTATGGTTTGCACCAGAATGGGGAAATAGTAAATTCAGGTGCAAAGGTGGATAGGATAAATACTGTAAATTCATGTCATAGAGTATTTATGGCTTTATTGGACGAATCAAGTATTTATCAGGTGACGTCCTACCATTGGTGCCCTGAGTCACGTTTACTGACACCCTCCTATCTTTCAAGATACCAGCCTTAAAAAAACAAACAAACACACCCATGCGTGCCTGCTTGGCTTAAATCCTTTACAACAGAATACAGGCCATGGAAAAAAAAGGAAATCAGTTACTGATTGCCCACTTGCAAACAGAAATGATAACGAATGCACTTATTGCGCTTTTACTTCCTCCAAAGGAACTTACGCTTGTCATCCATCTGCATTATCTAATCCATAATCATGAGATAACACTCTCAGCAGGCCCATTTACAAGCCCTTAACGTGTAAACTGAAACAATGGAACAGCTCATGTCACAAGAAGAAAAGAAAGCGAGGAGCAGGGTGGGGGCTTCGGGGGGGATGAGAGCCTGACTGACCTGGAGACACGGTTGACGAGACAAAGGAAGGCTCCCAGGGGCAGGATGGAGAGCATAAACCAGGGGAAGACGAGGCCGACCATTCCCAGGCAAAAGAGCACCAGGGTCAGATTCTGCAGCAGCATTTCGGCTTGCATGGAGAGACGCACATCCACTATGAAGACAAGATAAATGCTCCAATTAGCACCTCCATTAAATGAAAAGCTGTGTCCTATAGGCACCGGGTGCCAGTAAACTGCGAATAGCGTACACCTTGTTAAACAACACAGCTGTACAGTATTGGTGTTATGAGTAAACACATAAAGTCTCACCCTCATCCATGTCCCTGGAGAAACGGGTCAGAATGCGTCCGAGAGGCGTTGTGTCAAAAAAGCGCATGGGACTGCGGAGGAGTCGACAGAACAGCTTGTCGTGGAGCGCGGAGGCCGCTTTCACCGTGCACTGTCAACGCAAACAAACAACATTACGAGAGCCGAGATGAGGAAAAAACACACACAGCTTCAAGAAGCATATGGACTCGTTAACGCGCACGGTTTGTCACAGTCCACACACACAGCATGGATATAGAAACTTGCTAGTTATAATATTGTTTTTTTTATGCCTTTGAAATCTTGTCAAATCCTCATCTATAATAAGCGTCTTTGACACCGACATTGAGGTTGTGACCCGATGCTCACGAGACATTTCATCATTTCAGCAGGAATTACACGTGGCAGCAGAGAACAAATTAATTCTATGAATAGAATATTCAACACTTCCCAAGATGTCATCGCGGCTCGGGGGTAAGAGGGGTGAAAAAAGATGAACCATCTTTAAAAAATTAACAATTTCCAGTGGCATACATTAACACAGGGACTTAACCTCCTGCAATAACAGTATCAGGAGGGTTCACCGGGAAAAAACACACACGCTGAAAAAAGGGAAGTGGACAGATAAATGGATTTGGCCCACAGGCGTTGTTAGCAATATTAGCTGGGCGATGTAAGTCAGGACAAATGATATCATAAAAATATGAGACAGGTACACAATTAACTGTACAAGCATATGGACAAAGCGATTTTTCCAAGACCTGAATCATCAATACTTAAGCAATCATTAAATTCATGAAATCTATATTCAACATAGAAATATTTATTCATGATGTTCTAACATTACGTGTGTCCCAAGAGCCTGACATGTGCCTGTGATGATGAATCTGCCGTAAAAAGGATCGATGGATGGCATGGATTACCCGTGCTAACATATGGCTGCCGAAAAATAGGCTGAGCGGATTGAGTAATGTGTTTGTTTTCTTTGTCTCTCTTTACCACACAGGCTGGATGATGTTCTAACAGTAATATATGTCCTCGGTGGCTGATTATGACCACCATTTTTTAGAAAAACCCATTACCTCTGTTGAAAGGCTTCGCTACACATCTTAAAATAAAGATGGCAGCTCTGCCAAGTAGCTGTCAATTTTTTGTCAAAGTCAAGACGGCAGGAGGAAGGTTGGGTTGTACCAGCACTACCAAGGCCGTGTGATTGGTCACAACGTCCAACTGAATATTTCGTCTTAGTACTTGAGGTGCATCCTGCTGCCAAATGCCATGCTATTTACCCACGGCTGGGACCCTGACAAGTACTATCACTCTGGGTCAGAGTCAACCTGGGAGTGATGCTGATTATGGGGTAACGCCACTTTCCCCAGAGTATCAGATATCCGGCATTGAAGTACTGACGCATCGCCACCGAATGCAGTTATTATCTAGCCCAGTCAAAAAGACAGTAGGGCTTACTAAAAGTACTTTTAAACGTGTCTACATTCCAGCATTAAGGTTAGATTGCGGCCAAAACACTTCCATTTTACACTTTTATTTCACTGTTATTGTGGGACTTGGCAGCACGGCGGTTGAGTGGTTAGCGCACAGACCTCACAGCTAGGAGACTACGGTTCAATTCCACCCTTGGCCATCTCTGTGTGGAGTTTGCATGTTCTCCCCATGGGTTTTCTCCGGGTACTCTGGTTTCCTCCCACATTCCAAAAACATGCTAGGTTAATTGGCCACTCCAAATTGTCCATAGGTGTGAATGTGAGTGTGAATGGTTGTTTGTCTATATGTGCTATATGTGATTGGCTGACCACCAGTCCAGTGTACCCTGCCTCTCGCCCAAAGACAGCTGGGATAGGCTCCAGCATCCCCGCGACCCTCGTAGAAAGCGGTACAAAATGAATGAATGAATTGTGGGACCTTCATGACAAACAGAACAATATGGGGCCTTTAAACAGCAAAAATAATGGCGGCATAAGATGCACAGAACTGTACATCATAATGCAGGACTATACTTCATAATATACATTCTTTATTATTATCATTTTTCTTTGCTGTTCTACTGGTTTCTAATGAGGCGTCCAGGGCCAGTTTGAACCCCAGTAACGTCACCTCATATGGCTGGTCAGTGTTTGGGGTGGGAGGTCAGTGGAGTGTTGAATGAAACATTCTTTTCAAGAGGCTCTCTTACCTTTACAAACACCAGACCTCTTAAGGTCTTGAGAAGCAAAGTGGCGCCCATGGAGACGACGTAAACAGTGGAATAGAACTGAATGTGAGGATTGAGGCTCATGCTGTCCTTCGCCATCGTCTCATTCCCTGAGATTAATGAAGCATTCTGGGATGGGGTGAAAGGGTAGATTAAGCAATAAATTAATAAGGTTGAGTAAATTACTAAAGAAGCAAAAAATAAAAAAAACAAAAGGGTCCCACGTTGTTAAATTTCCCCCTAATTAATCCAGAAGGGCATTCTTTGGTAAACAAAAAAGCTCATCACAATCAGTCAGGCTGCAGTGTTTTTTTTCTTTTGCGGGCACATTTCTCAACAACGGCCGCCTGCTTTGCTGCACATCTGCTTCCTCGCTTGCGCTTGTTTTTAATTAAGCTTACCGCGGTGCAGTTACTTTTGTATTTTTTTGGTTGTTGTTTTTTTTAAATCACTCACATTCAAATGAATGCTCATTCTATGCCTCAGCTCACCAGAGCAACAGCTGTGTTGTTTCTTTTGCTGGCTAAATGAAACGCTGAAGGACTTGTGGATGGTGTTCTGTTGTTCACCTGCAGCAATTGTAAAATTACCTGTCACAAACCACTTCTGAAAAACATGTTTTAATGATTTCAAGACTGTTGAGTTCTCTATTATGAGACTGCTGTGTTCCAGAATGCTGCTGCTCGAGTGCTCACTACAATAGGAATACCTGGCATTTTTCCTGCACTACTTTGACTGCTTGGCTGGCTATAGAACGTTGAATTCAACCTGAAATTGTTATTCTGCTGCTGCTCAAACGACGACTAGAACTACAAGACATTACATTCCCACAGCATCGATTCCTGTAAACCACGGAACTGAATTTAAAATACTTCCGCTGTAATCCCGAATGCTGCTGCTCGAGTGCTGACAAGCTTGAGAAGACCTAGCATGTCACCTGTGCTGCCTTAACTACATATTCTCCCTCAAAAACACTGAAAACATTTTGAAATCCTTCTTCTGGTGTGCTCCAGACTGCTGCAGCTCGAGTGCTGACGAGAACTAGAAGACATATCAAGTAGTCATTTAAAGGAATTTTGCCCATCATTGAAAATCATTATTTGAAACAGGAATACCTATTTCTTTCTCTTTTCAGTATGTTCCAGCGAGAGAACCGACTGCTGACTTGGACGGGAAGAGATGGAAAATCTCCCGTGTGTTAGCTTGACTCAGTCAATACCAAAGACGTACAGCATTGATTCATTTTTAGAAACCCTTCTGCCGGTCATATTTGAACTGTCACAATAGCAAAATATTTTTGTGAAAGTTATGCTTGAACTATAAAAAGTTTTTTTTCTCTCTGTTTTAGTCGGGAACTGATATTTTCCTGAAACTTATGTTCTACTGCAGAGGTAGGGAACCTATGGCTTGGGAGCCAGGTAGGGCTCTTTTGATGACTGTATCTGGCTCTCAAGCATTTCTTACCACAATAAAAATGTATTTTTGCTAACATTTTAAAGTAAACATCACAGAAATGACTGTTAAAAATAATCAACAACTTTCTTATGCATTTTAATCCGTCCATCTCTTTTCTACTGCAATACGGCCAACCATATCCATCTTTCCTGATGATATTTTCCAGGTCAAACACCAAAACTTGATTATTACTGGGTAATGCGGTAGTCTACCTCGGTCATTGAGATGTCAACATGTAAATGCAAACTTTCCTCCTATAGTCAAATAGTCACCTAGCTAAAGCTGCAGAACTAAGCCTTCTGACGAAGATGACCATGCAGCAGCAGAAGTTGCATTAATGGCAGCAAGTATTTGATTTATTATTAGACACTGCGCTGCTCACGAAAGTGTGCTGGCCACACCCCATTGGTGTGGTGTAGTGTGCCTGGTCTACATAATTAGAGCCCATTATATCTAAAACTGTTGGTCTTACATAAAAATGCACACATTTTATTGCATTCAATGTTTAAAAAAATGTATATGGCTCTCACAGTTACACATTTTAAAATATCTGGCCTTCATGGCTCTCGTAGCCAAAAAGGTTCCCGACCCCTGTTCTACTGTTTACTAAAGAACGGAAACAGGTAGAAACAAAATTTTATCCTGATGAAAGACAGGTGTCTTTCCTGTGGTAGGTTCCACAATATTAGAAATCAATCTAAAGGGGTTGGCTTTGGAAAAATGGCCGGGATTGAAGGAGTTAACTGCACTGGCTCCCTGTCAGAAACAACTTAAAAATCTTGAAATCTTAATTCTGTCAGCATTATTAGACTTTGTACTGCCTTATTAACCTTGTTGAGCGCTACCCAGCAGAATTCTGACCCTGGACCTGCCCTATAAAAAATGAGCAAGGTGCATTCGCTTACCCCGCTTCCTTGCTTGATCCAGTGACTCAGCCACCAGTTACTGAAGGCGATGCTGCCCGTGGTGCTGAGGAAGAAGAAGGCGTTGAGGACAAAAATTAGCGGACCGCCCGCTGCTCTGATGTAGGCGGCATACACGGCCCAGTCGATGGCGCCACACCCCTTCTCTTCGGCTTTTATCAGTTGTTCTGAATCAAAGATGTGAGTCATGAATGAAGCGGCATCTGAACATGATCATAAGGATTCACGTTAAGTCTCACCTTTTTTGCTCGGGATCTTATGTTGGACAATGACCACGTCCTCCACATGGCAAACCTTTTCTGCAGCTGCCTTATCTTGTTTGTTTTTAAAATTCTCTTTCACCAGATTCTGAGAAACAAGAACAGAAATAAAGGGGTGGCTTCTCCCAGTAAGCTACAACTGTACATGACAGCCGCTGTAACAAAAACGCCCCTTGGGTCGCTAAAACAGAGATATCAGTGACAGGATCTTTAGCGGCCCACCAGTAAATCAATGAGACCCGTAAATAAAGGAAGGGCCTGGTATGCATTAACATTTCCCAGCAACTGGGCCTGCCTTTGCAGAGGTTTATGAATTATTCACATTGTAATGTTATTTTGTCGCGGGAGTGAAGGTGCCTTATTGAAAAGAGAAAGCGAGCACCAAGCGCCCCCGGCCTTACCTCCTGTTGCATGCTGTTGAAAAGAGAGGCGTAGTCACGCTCTTTAGCCATTAGCTGAGCGTGAGTGCCGTGCTCCGCTATCTGCCCATCCTTCATCAGGATAATATCATCGCAGTCTGGCAGATACTGAAAATGACAGACAAAAGCGATACAGTTGATTTAGTATTGTAGACATTTATATCATTAAAATGGCCCTTCAGAGCACCAAATGCCATTTAATCCAGGCGGTGAGCATTTGCATTCTCTATGCCGCTTATCCTCACTAGGGTCACCACACGGTATGCTGGAGCCTATCCCAGCTGACTTTGTATGAGAGGCACAGTACACACTGGACTGGTTGCCAGCCAGCAGCAGGGCCATTCGTACCAATGGACAATTTAGAGTCTCCACTTAACTCAACATGCAAACTTGGCCGCTTCGTATGTGAGGAGACAGATTCTAGTACAAGCTTTCTCACAGGGGCGGCTGAAAAAACTTCCCAGCCCAATGAGGATCATGGAGAAACAAGAAAGCAAAATTCAACTGACATTATGACTGCAGCTACTTTAAAATATTGTTGCTTCCATTATGTCGTGCGTGAGGAAAAGTTTGTTCCCTCACTTTTAATTGAAGTTAAACGGAAGTACATTTGATATTCCATTTTCTTAAGATTTTTTCTCAGTCTCTAATTAGAAAAAAAATATGAAAACACATTTATTATTTTTTCAATGTTATTTTCTTGCTTTTTGGGGGGTGGGATAAAATAAAATATACATTTTCATTATTTTTAAATAATAATATTAATTTAATATTAATTTTAAACAACAATATTAGTTTAAATATAAATATAAATATAAATATAAATATAAATATAAATATAAATATAAATATAAATATAAATATAAATATAAATATAAATATAAATATAAATATAAATATAAATATAAATATAAATATAAATATAAATATAAATATAAATATAAATATAAATATAAATATAAATATAAATATTTTTAATCTGCAATAAAAAATACAAATAATTCAACAATTGGTTAATGTGATTTTATGGTGAATTGTTATAATATTTTAAAATTTGCAATAAAAAAATAAACTATATGGATAATGGGGAGGGAAATCAGCAACATTCAACTGACTTTAGGACAGCAGCCACTTTATGTGTTGCTGGGAGAGGTTTGTTGTTTCATCGCTTGGGATTAATGCTAAAAGGAATTAGCCAGAATTTTCTACAATGGTATTGAACATGTCGCTATTACCATTACAATTACTTGCGTTAGACTGGATTTTCGGGATTCAAAACCTACCAAAACAAGAACCTGCAGAAAAAAAGGACAGTAAAAACAAGCTGTGCCTGTCACTCACACACACTGAGCCAAGCTATTATCTTCTCTCTGGGAAACGAACCCTCGCAGATTAAGAATCGGTATTAATTTAGTGTATTCTGTACAGTTCTTTTCACTGGGTGTTGTGCTTTTCTTTGCTTCATACATGGACAATAGCATGTCATTATTTGAAGGTCCATCAGAGTTTTGACAGAAACATGTCATGCAGGTTTTTGTTTCTCCTCACCTGCAGCTGGTGGGTGACGAATAGCACCGTCTTGCCTTTGGTGGCACCCCGTATGGCCTTATTGAAGATGTGAGAGCCCACGCAGGCGTCCACGGCGCTCAGGGGGTCATCCAGGAGGAGAATGGGTCGCTCGCTGTAGAGCGCCCGAGCCAGGCTCACTCGCTGACGCTGTCCCCCGCTCAAGTTTGCTCCTCTCTCTCCGATCTGCAAAAGCAATTCCAAATAGAATCTGCTCCTTCTGCCATTACAGGGAATGTAATTTGGCAACACGGAAAGACAACGGACATGGGAATTGTTTGATACCTCTGTCATTTCTCCGTAGGGGAGCTCTGCAAGATCTGGAAGGAGACAGCAAGCCTCCAAGACAGCATTATATCTAAAGAAAAAACAATAACATTACATTTCTGATCACTTTTAGCTTGCATAACGTCATGACTTACTTGTCTTTCTCGTACTCCTTCCCAAACAGGATGTTCTCCTTCAGAGAGTCATTGAGGATCCAGGCTTGTTGGGAAGCAAAAGCAAAGCCTCCGACGGCGGCTACGTTGCCTTCTAAAAGGGTCATCTGTGGTGCACATTGCACATCGTCAGATATATAGATAGATAGATGTTATCATATGATAGCTATCCACTTCTCACCTGTCCCAAAAGTGCTGAGAGAAGGGAGCTCTTTCCACTTCCCACACAACCGCAGATGCCAACCAGAGAACCCTAGACAGGAAACAACATTGGAGTTGAAGGATCAAGCAATCAAGATGTGTGTTCTGTGTGTGTGTGTTCCAATCATACCCTCTTAATAGATAGGTGGATGCGGTGCAGAGTCTTGTGCAGTGGAGGCCGGATACTTTTAGTAGAGGAGATGGTGCTCTGTGGACTCTCCTGCTCCATATTGGTGAGGAGACTTTGGGCGTTGGGCCCCTCCTTGCCGTGTTCCTTGCTGTCCTCCGTGGAGATAAAAAGGCTCAGCCTCTCTCGACGAAGCACCCGCTTCATGCCCCCCGTCTTCTGCTTCTGCTTTTTGGGGGGCCCGCTCAGCTTGGTGGGTGGGGTTCGCGCTTTCTCCCACGCCAGCGTGGCGTCCTGAAATTCCACTGCGTTGCGAGGGTCTTGCGTTTTGATCAAAACGGCCTCTCGGGCGTCCATCGTGAATAGCCTCTGTGGAAACAGAATAGAGTAAATGGGTCAAAGTAAGTTGTGGAGTTAATTGAGCAATTTTGTGTGCTTCTGTATGTCATCATCGGTCCAAATAAAACGGCATACGACCCCCAAATCCACACTGATTGCAAATCTGACTCAATCCCTGCAATTTAAGGTGGAAGACGTTTAAACCAAACCGAGTCTCCCAGGACGGTTACCATTTCCAGAGCATTAAATATTAAAAGCACAATTATATCAACGATGTGCTTAACATTAGCTGCCTTGTGTAAGTTTAAATAAAATTATGTCCTCCTTGTGATACTTGGGAAATATAAGTATGCATGCTCTAAATGGTACCATAGTTACTACTCTTGACTTTCTAACCAACTGCAACTGTTTCATTGCCTTGTTATTTTCTATGTCTAAAAACAACCAAAACACAAAGGGGAACAGAAGAAAAACAGGAAGTGAATAAATGTACTGCAATACATGTGAAAACGAAGGGGGAAGGGGTAGGATTAAATAAGCAACGCTTATTCCTACTTCTTTTGGACATGCAAAACTGTGAATTGTACCACGTGATATACCATTACCACTACCACTACTAAAGGTAGTGCTGATCAAAACAACATGTACATTTTGGATTTTATCATGTTTTCTTCAGTATTGGATGAATGCCATTTTCAATGTTTTTTTATGCAACTGGCAAACAAAAAACAAGCTGCAGGCCACAAATGGCCCCAGGACAAAACCATGGAGACAGTGTTTTATGTACTTTTTAAATAAGTTTGTTTTCTTTTAAACATCACATTTGAATTTAGTGAATGATGGGGAGGATAAGCAACTGGTGGCAAATTCTGCAGGAAGTTGGCTTATTTCATTTTTGCACTTTGAAGAGGTTTTGAATCATTAAAGTGTCAGTTCTTAGACTTTTCCTGTTTTGCAGTACACAGGAGACACCCTTAAAAAGTAACATGTACTAGTACATTATAAATCACGCACCTTTTATATTTTAGTTCAACGGGTACTTTGTGACTTCAATGTGAGGGTTAAAAATACGCCTCAAACCTGTTGTTTACTTAACCCGTGCTGGCACTGTGCAAATATCTGCCACTAACATGTGACTTTTACCAAATATTTGGAATCCTGTTACCTGGACGGGCATTGAGGTGCGGGTTGGGTTGATGTGTGTGTTGTCGGCATTGACTCAGCTTGTAGAGATCCCGTGTGTATTTCTCACCTGGAATCTCTTTACTGCCACTGCTCCTTCTGACAGAGACCTGACAGCCAGGGGTGTGACCTTCAAGGCGAAGGTCATAGAATTGAAAACAGCAACCACGGTGAACGCCTGAACGAGGAAAAAGCAATGATTTTATTGAGCTCATCCTGAGGCGAGGATATGCCATTTTAAACACGCTCAAGTGTGCTCAAGTGCAGTGAACACATTACAAATACATGTACATAAGTACATAAGTACATAAGGATGCAAATACCTCTGCTGCAGTAAGGTCGTAGCCCAGGGTCATGTGCAAGGTAAACGTGCACACGCTGGCAATCACCACCACGATAGGCGCCACTCCCACAGTGAGGCTCTGAATGAGGCCAGCCCTTTCCAGTATTCTTTTCTCCTCTAACCTTACCTCTGTTGAGGAGAAAATTGAGCATTAAGACAGGCGGACAATCATGGAGTGGACCAAAATACACACACGGGGGCTTGGGTATACAGTGTTCCCTCGTTTATTATGGGGGAGTTCCCAAAATAGCCGTTCCACTGTTCGGCAGCGTTTTTATATCCTTGTTAAAACCCAACAGTCATTTATTCCGTAATGGTGCCCTACAGCCACGTAACTTCTACATTCCTTCAGTATGCCCTGAAGACCAACTTTTCGTACGATGGATAGAATCCTTCTCTGCCTTTTCATCGACATTGTGGTTTTGTCGGGGTGAAACTTGCCAACATACAAAGACTTCGAGCTCGCCAGCAAGCGAATTTTGTGGTGATTCCACAAAAACGGTGTTTTACAGTTGAGTGCATTGAGCTGTGTGAGAAATTTCAAGTCCATCCAATGCTTGCGTGTCAAAACACCGTGGCCATGTGGTGTATTTCATCATTTCTGTGTACAAAGAGTTACCTTACACAAACAAATGCAGTAAATAGGGTGTTCTAACGTCCCACTGTGATGTGTGCTTCCATGCCAAATGCAACCCTACAATAAACGGTGCTCATCCTCTCTGCATTCGTGATGATAGAGGATGACACCGTCGCCCCGTGGACCTGCTTGGCCATTAAGCTGAATGGCGATTAATCATAGCCCTAACAGGTAATCACTGGACAGCACTAAAACAAGCCCCAGCAGGCTAATTGAAGAATCCGATTTAAAAGAGGAGAAGGATCCTTATCAACAAACTACAGCGAAAGGTCCTGGTGAGAAAAGGCCGTCACTAATTCACAAGTAAAGTAGAACAGTCATCGGCTGTATCATAAAGCCCCCCCAAAACACCTTGCAAATTAACCTTGAGGCCAAGGGATTCAAACTGGCCTTTCTGATAGCGGATGGCGCGGGGGAAAACTTAATGAGCTAATGAAAATGGATTTATGGTCAGGATTATCTTGCCGGTCCACTTAAGGGGATGACTTATTTTCCAGGTGATAAATTCACATTGGTTTCAACTTTGGGTGACAGTTCCAATGACTTGATGCCCTTTTGAGTTACGCTTAATACGCCTGCATGAAAGCATGTTTTAGCATGACTTTGCATTCTGATGGTGACCACAGAGAGGAAATGAACTCACTGCGGATATTCTCAGCAAAGGCATCCTCCCAACAATACATCTTGATGAACTTTATGCAGCCCAGGATCTCGTTCATCAGCCTCACACGCTGGTCGGTTACTGCAACGCACTTCTTGCGGAAATACGCCGTCAGCCTCGACGCTAGCATCTGACCCAGACGAGAGGATGGTGGAGTGGGGGGTGAGGGGGTGAGGGGGTGATGACAAGAGAAATAAGAAGTCGGGGAGGAAATGAAAGCAGACACAATCACATCAGCCGTGCTGCAGGCCCCTTTCTTCCAAGCGGATAAATAGCTTTCACATCAATACCAGAGGTGGCTCAGGCTGAGTGCAATTGGGAAAGTATCTCCAGAGTGGACAAGAGATTGATAGCCAAGGATCAAAAGATGATGTTTTTTCTTTAAAGTGCGATAAAATGACTTCTTCCAACCCATACCAAGCAAACAGAAATTGAATTTTAACTACAACGTACCATGGTGGGATAGAAGATGATGAAAATGGCTGATCCGAGTAGGGCGGTGAAACCCAGGAAGTACGTGGTGTAGGACAAGCCCAGGATGCCCACCAGCGGCCCCCCAGCCAGCAGGCAGCCAAATGAGACGGCCTCATAGAGACGCTGGCCATCATTGGAGCAGATATTGAGCAGCTAGGGAAGCAATGGGAATAATGGATGAGTCCGCTACAGTCAAAACTTCCACACCGACTGGCTACCAGGAAAAATGAGGTTAACCTGATTGTGCCTACCTCGCCCGGACTGATGTCTTTGGTATTACGCAGGCGCAGGATCTTGTTGAAGGCAAACGTGAGCGCCGCCCCGCGAAGGCGAGCTGCCGTGCGATAGTTGACGGCCCACATTAGCGCCAGAGACCAGGAGCGGATTAGCTCCATGGCAAAGATGCCGGCGACCAAGCAGAGGCCATATTGGACGCCGTTCTCGGAGCTTTGGGAATACTCCAGCAGGGCCCGGATTAATAGGGCCTAGGCAAAAGAAGGTGGGAAATTAAAATGAAGCAAAATGAAGTACTATTTGAAGACCTGACAGTGAACTGGTTCTTCTTCAGAGGTATTGTTTTGTGTGACGGTAACTTTAATACGAACAAAGCTTTGACCACTTCTTAAACTGTAAGTCTGTACATGTTCAAAGTAACACATGCCGCAGCAACAATATAAAAGGAACCTATTTTAAGATCTGTAGCAAACTCTTTTTTTTAAAGTGGTGGGCGTATACATGGGGAGGGCTCGTCTAGCTCGGGGCGGATCAGACGCAGTATCATGTGCACGAGGAACTCATTTTTTTTTTCCTTCAAAATGTCATGAAACACCACAGCTTCAAAAGCGGCCTCTTTTCCAGGGACACACGGTACTGCTATAACTTGTACACATATTTGTACACACATATAATAGTGAATCAACAACTGGAAGATTCCCATTCCATTCCCCTTCTCGAGGATCAGCCCAAAAAGAACTGGAATTTCCCTCTCTAATCGCATAGAGTCTTATGCCTGGCAGATTGCTCGGTTGGGGGATCAACTCCGGATGAGCAACTTCACTGGACTTGGATATTTTTGCCAAAGAGGCAACATCGGAAACATAAAACTAATCTGATTTCTATTGCACTTTTCATTTTTGTTGTAACAGGTAGCCTTCTGTGGTGGCAATCCCACTTTCACTCTAGTTCCAGTCCACTATTGCAGTGTTTTTCAACCTTTTTTGAGCCACGACACGTTTTTTACATTGGAAAAATCTTGTGGCACACCACTAACCAAAAATGTTACAAAATGTCACCACGACCTCACACGTGCATCAATAAGTCTATGGGAGGAACAAGGTAGGTGTTGCCACACGGACCAATATTACATTATATTATATTACATATAATATTACATTGCTCTGCCAGTCTTTACACCACAGACACTCCACAGTAGCCACGTTTTTACATCACCACTTTTTCTCTTTCCGAATGACCTTTCAGGAAACAATGGTATCCATGGAAAGGAATATTCCAATCTCTTGGCTACATGCGCTGTGAAAATCAACCAGAATAGTCAATAGGGCATGCCCAGTAAAACGTAAACATCAACATCACGTGATACCAGCTTCTTTAAGTTTTTCTTTCACTTGTTGGAATAACTCCGTATTGCCAGTTTTTCGTCTGTCCAGTCTTGGAATTTAGTTTGAATCAAAAACAAACTTTGCTTAGTCCAGTGCCGATTGCTGGCCTCCATTTTTAAAAGTGAAGAACGTCTGGATCTGCGTGTTACGTCATATCTGAGCATGTGCTGAAAGAACGCACCCGGGATCAATTTAAACAGGAAAAGATCAAATTCAATCTTGCTAATATTTTATAATTAAACTCAGGACATGTTTTATATAGATATATATTTTCTTTTTTTTATAAAACTGCACTTGTGAATGGCGTATAGAAGGGTTTAGCTCAGGGGTGGGCAAACTTTTTGACTGGCGGGCCGCACTGATTTAAAAAATTCCAGTCACCTGGAATTATTGTATCTGTAAAAGTGTCATGCAATCTGCTATATGTGCACTTTGAGATCATTTATTTGATGTAAAGTGCGTTATAAATTTAGAATAATAACAATTAATTTATTATTATTATAATAATAATTATTATTATTATTATTATGTGCTTGTGTCCCTTTTTTCAGGAGCACTTTGTAAACAACAGACCACATCAAATAACTAAATTGATAAAACAGCCAAACCACGAAAATGTTGGCTCAAGCCATGATGCCAAGTTGTATGTTGAGTTTAAATGAAATACTTTGGAAAGAACGGGCGGGCCGTATTCAAAGACTTGGCGAGCCAGATGTGGCCCCCGGGCCGTATAGTTTGCCCACCACTGGTTTAGCTTCTGTTCCACAGATGGCGCTAATGCATACGAAAGCTGCTTGCCAACCGCCAATAAACAACAGAAGAAGAAAAACACCACAAAGAAGAAGGCACCCTGACAACTTTCCGTTTGAGCGGGTACAAGATACCTCAATCGGATTGGTTAAAGGAATATTCCATCCCTGTTCCATTCTTTCCGTTTGAGCAAATAAACCAAATGCAATTGGAATATTTGGGTCCATGTATACTATTGACATAATGGCTATTGACATAATATTTGCAAATGATGATTAATAAATGTTAATTATAAAAAGTGATATTGGATAATTCCTCACGGCACACCTGACGGTTTCTCAAGGTACACTAGTGTGCCGCGGCACAGTGGTTGAAAATCACTGCACTATTGAATGACAAAGTGTCCACAAACTTTTGACTGGAACTGTATTTTTCCAGAAAATGCTGAGATGTTGAGCTTATGTATATAGAACACATCAGTTTCTGCAACGGTGACATCAACAGGGAGAGTCAGACAAATGAGTCATTGTCTGAGAACTAAACCCTGTTAATGCTTTAAGCAGAACACGAGTGGGCACATGACATGTAATAAAAATAAACATCTTACAGTACAAAGAACTATTATATAGCGCCATAAAAAACTTGCTGGAAGGTCTAATAAACAGAACAGGATTTGGTTGGTACTCACGGGCCCGACAAAGCCTGCCACCATTGTGAGGAGGAGGGCGAAGATGGCGACCAGTATTCGGGTCTGGCAGAACCTCCAAAAGACTCTTGTTAGGCATGCCCCCTCGCGCCCTCGTCTTTTCAGTTCATCGTGCCACAGCGACTCCAGCCTGGAACACACACCACCAAAATCACTCACAATATGGCTGCTATTACGCAAATTTTAACCAACACGTAGGACTCAAACAAAGTTGATAGTGGCACTTATCTTAATTGATTTCAACCTTTGAGGCCCCCTTATATAATGTAGTTAGTTTTTACCTCAACATCCCAAAATGGTCCCTCTTGAAGCAGAAAACAAAAATCATCATCACAGACCTAACCGTAAAGGTTTAAACCCCTTTTGTCATAAGGACCCCTGACTTTTCTATTGGGAAACGCACAAACGTTACAATAACAACATGGTGGTGTGAAATGGAGCATTTGTGATGTAATGATTAAAGCGTGGAACCCGTAAATTAATGAGAACAACAATGATTTTTGATGCAGTATTATTCTTGGAGCAAAAAAACCCAAAACATTTTACCTATCTGTCCCAAAATGGTCTGCCTTCACTTTCAGTGAATCAAACATTTCAGATGTTCAGATATACTCATAAATGGAAAGTTCATTCATTCATTTTCTACCGCTTATCCTCACGAGGGTCGCGGGGGTGCTGGAGCCTATCCCAGCTGTCTTTGGGCGAGAGGCGGGGTACACCCTGGACTGGTGGCCAGCCAATCACAGGGCACATATAGACAAACAACCATTCACACTCACATTCATACCTATGGACAATTTGGAGTGGCCAATTAACCTAGCATGTTTTTGAAATCCACGCATGCACGGGGAGAACATGCAAACTCCACACAGAGAAGCCCGAAGGTGGAATTGAAATCAGGTCTCCTAGCTGTGAGGCCTGCATGCTAACCACTCGTCCGCCATGCAGCCAGGTAACAATGTATACAATTATAAATACTTTCTACATTTTGACTACAACCAATATGGGCTATTACAATTTTATTTATTTATGTATTTTCTTAAAAGTGGGAAAATAAAACAATGCAATATTTTCCAAAAAAGGTGCAAAGTGGAATATTTGGGTTGAGGTTATCACAACATGGATGCAAATGAGAGGAAAAAAAAACAAATAAATTCAGTCCCTGAGATACATCTGTATGTATACATGTACATTCTAAATACCTTGCAAGAGAGGGTGTTATGGTAAAGAAATAAAATCCTGGCCAAATTCCGTGCAATTAGCCTTACAACAGACCAATAGGGGGCACATAGTAGGTTAAAAGGCAATCACAGAGACCCAGCAACAAACGAGAAAAATGACAGCAATTAAGACCGAAATGAACAAAAGTTGACCTACAATTTGGAAAATCAGCCTTTGGTGAATGATGCCGTGTGTAATTACACTTTGAGAGCTACACGCTAACTTATTAAAGACACGGCTAATGCGCTTTTATTGCCGTATAATGCTCCGTAAAGAGCATGGAATATCATGTTGGCCAGGTTACTAATGACTCTCTAAAGAAGCAGCAGCGGCAGCAGCCGCTGTGGAGAGTCATTTGCGCGCCTAACGACTTTATTAAAAACTAATCAAAAGACAGACAGAACATTAAACTGAGCTGACTCTCGTGCAGCCGGATAATTACTGCTTGACGTCAAACGAGTGCAAAAGGCTAAAACGTAGCTGCACGGTGCCCAGCTTGAGTATTGATTGTTGCAGGAGGAATGCAATTTTGTAATGCTAAAAGACCGTCTTATTGTGAGAAGCTAAACCTAAACCTAAATACTAAACCTTGGATCCAGCTGGATTATTTGACAAAAACAACTTGCTGGGAATGGGCTCATTTGTGCCAAAGTGAAACTGCAAACTTGCCCCCAAAGACATTAGACGTCTAAAATGTCTGGTGTAATATTCCATATGACAATAATTCAGGGGAAGAGCGCCATGGCAACACAGTGAGATCCACACAAGGATGATTGGACAGAAATGCTCTCACCAGCCGACAGCCAAAGTCAAGCTGATGTTTTTGAGAGCTGCATTGGCTCAGATGCCGCATTGAAGATTCGCACCTCGCTGGACACCAGCAAGTGTCAACTCTCCCAGGGTGATTTTTTTCCCTCTTGCCATCATCTCAGCTGCCGTGCATCTGGGTTGCATAACTGCTCCTGCTATGGAAACACAAACTAAATCCCTCCATGGTCTCCGGTGCTCCTTCTGCATACCTTCGGCCTACCAACCCTGACGAGGCAATAGCCATGTTTCTTATAAGGGCTGTCAAAAATAACACAGTAACAACGGTAAATCATTTATTTCATTAATTATGTTGGTTTTTTTTTTGGTGTAATTAAGGCCTGCCCACCAGAGCAAGTACACCTCTGTCATGTTCTGTTACAGCTGACAGGTCCGCCATCATAAGCACAGTGGAGCGTCCTGTACAGTCACACGGAGCCTGACACTCTCAAAATCTCATTCTGACCTGAACACACACAGCAGTACAATTCCAACACCATATACTGCAGTGCTTCTCAATTCTTTTTAGTTTGAGGCCCCCGCCTTGATATGAAAGTTTCATGTTAGTGCGGCCCACGCAAGTTTGATATGGATGCTGTATGGTATCATGTACCCAGAAAAAATTATTACATTCAATTAATGTTCATGTTAAAGGTTAAATAACTGTTAATAGTTATCCTCCTTATCCGTGTGGAAGTGGTAAGTTTAAAGGAAATAATTTGAAGGCTACCATTGAGGTCGCTAGCTCTCTAGTTTGCGAGTTAGCATGTGTCTCAAGACCCTGCAGTTGTGCAATATGTTGTAAATAAAAAGAGTATAAATGTGACTATAGTCGTGTTTTGTCATGTCTACAGGGCTCTAATAATGCTTTGTTCATTTTAATCTGAAAAAAGTTATTTGTCTACCCACCAACTATATGTGATTTCTTAAGTTTATTATTTGCTGTTTTATTATTATTATTATATTTATTTATTACTGATTGATTGATTTTCTTTATTCTTGATTTGTTTATTTATTTTTCATCTTATTTTGTGTAGAAAAATAAAAAGTAAGATATTTGAGAACAGTGGAATGTTTTATCAGAGCTTTTATTGTAGAAAATCGATTATTTATTTTTCTGTTTTTAATAAATGCGTTTTTTGTTTTTCGTCTCCCCCAGACCCGAGCTCCAGTGGCCCCCAAGTAAATTGAGTTTGAGACCCCTGATTTAGAGCTAGTTTTTGTCCCACAAGGAAACCACAAGTGGATATCATGTTCACAAGGTACGTACTAACTTTTTCAAGTGTCACTGAACATGTTTTGTTGTCATTATACAAATCATGTCTTGTCATCAAAACACTACTTGTGTGCGGTTGTTTCATCAACATGATCACATTCGTAGTTTTTCCAGCCTTATGACGGTGATACTATCACAGGAGTCACCTATCCTGCCAGCTGATGAGTACCTCACAACGGCTCAAAAAGTATTTGCTTTGACATTTGAAAAAAAAAAATAACAGTTGAATTCAGTCTTTATACCTTTATACAATGACAAGTAGTCGTTTGCGCCGCACTTAAAATGCGCGTTGTGCACACTGATTTCATCAATGGTACCGATCTGACGGACGAGTGACTGCATTTTGTCTCCTCTCCGGGCACAGAGGATAGAGTTGGCTGCATCTGTGGTTCAGAAGGCAGCGGGTGGGACCCAGCAGAGGTAGACAAACCAGCTTTTCATTCAGGTTTTTAGAAATAGATGCATTGTGGTACAGTTAATTCAGTGGTATCATTGAATGGTCAATGGTATCAGTATCAGCCGATATCACTTATGGATGATGGATATCGGAATCTGCAGCACAAAAACCCTAATTTTACTTACAAAGTTTTATGTTTTTCCATGTTGTTTGATAGCTAATAAAACAGCTCTT
Organism: Doryrhamphus excisus; assembly: GCF_030265055.1. Taxonomy (NCBI): domain Eukaryota; kingdom Metazoa; phylum Chordata; class Actinopteri; order Syngnathiformes; family Syngnathidae; genus Doryrhamphus; species Doryrhamphus excisus. The sequence goes on from NC_080471.1 coordinate 4,940,325, forward strand.
GTATAGTATTATTACATCATTGTGCATTGTGTGAATGGTTCATTCTGAAAATGAGATTCCACTGTGTGTTTCTTAAGTCATCTTATCTCCTGGCGAGTAGGGATGGGCCTGCAGTCAATGACAGTGAAGGCCAGAGCCAGAGGAGACGCAGTGCGTCGCAAGCTGAACAGTTAATGACATAACCACCAAAGTCGGGGCCCGCTAACTCTCACTCTAATCTCTAATCGCTGTTATTCTTGGCTGGCCCGCCATCCTTACACAACCCCACGCCGCTGCTACACAAGGAGCTGGATGTTCATCGATTAAGTATACAGGTGTCAAACTGTGCAGGCAGAGTGCAAACATAGCAATGAGAACGCAAAGTGGGAATCTTTTCACTGCAAATTCCCACTCGTCGGCCCTGGCTCTGCTCTGGCTACTGTCAATGTTTGAGCAGCCTTCATCTCGCAAGTACGACTGGGAGAGCACAGAAGGGGATCCGCCAATATTTGTAGAAAAATGGCAAAACAATCCTGCTGAGTTGACAGTGTGAGGCTGAAGTGGCGTGGTGCGGATGACCAGTTCACCCCAGCAATGATACACTGGGAATGGGGACTAAATCCCTTTCACATCAGTGTTCCGCCAAATGTTATATTAGTAGTAAATTATAGCTGAAAATGGGAACCTATCCTGGTTCTATTCTTGTACTCTCCTGCAGCAGCTTTGCATGATTGATCCTAATTAGCTCCACCACAAAGTGCTTTAGCAGCCTTTTGTTTCTGGAAGTTAGCAGGATTCCACAAATGAATGGACTTGCATGAAACTGCAGGTGAGACATTTTGGTAGGGGGGTACAAAGCTATGACTGTTTCTTGAATTTCTCAAAACAAAAGTCATCCTAAAGACGGAATTCATACACTTGCAGGAGATTTGTGTCACAGAAAAAGCAAACTCAAACAACGGTGCAAGCAGTGAAGTAGGAACATCAAAAAGCGTGGACTCACTTTGGCTTTTGTAGTATGACTTTTTATAGTAGATTAGGGCTGCAAGTGACTTCTAATTATTTTAATAACCGATTAACTGGTTGATTATTTTTTTCCATTAAAAAAATGCTCTTAGCAGCAATGCCTTTAAAAAATGCACAAATTGACGTTTTCCCTTCCCAAATTAATAGCAAAGAGGGTGAGGGCGATTAATAAACGATTCGTCGCTAGCAGTATACAAGCACTCATTCATTCATTCATTTTCTACTGCTTTTATGCTGGGGGTGCTGGAGCCTATCCCAGCTGTCTTCAGGCAAGAGGCGGGGCAGACCCTGGACCGGTCGCCAGCCAATCACAGGGCACATATAGACAAACAACCATTCACACTCACATTCATACCTATGGACAATTTGGAGTGGCCAATTAACCTAGCATGTTTTTGGAATGTGGGAGGAAACCGGAGTACCCGGAGAAAACCCACGCATACACGGAAAAGAACATGTAAACTCCACACAGAGATGGCCAGGGGTGGAATTGAACTCGGGTCTCCTAGCTGTGAGGCCTACGCTATCCGCCGTGCAGCCCAACAACCAATATAATAATAATAATAATAAACTGTACTTATATAGGGCCTCTCCAAACACCACCAAACATTCTAAGGTGGCTAAGATGAGGAATCGGCTTTGAACCGCCAACCCTCTGGTTACAGGGTGACCAACCGTCCCTCCAAACTAAACAACAAAGTAGAAATGGAAACATTTCATATCAACCTAGCATGTTTTTGGAATGTGGGAGGAAACCGGAGTACCCGGAGAAAACCCACGCATGCACGGGGAGAACATGCAAACTCCACACAGAGATGGCCGAGGGTGGAATCGAACCCTGGTAGTATACAAGGAGTGTCTCACAAAAATACAAAACACGGCTGGCACAACAAATGTTGCTTTTAAAACAGCACAAAACCCGACAGCAGTACAGCCGTACCTCGGTATATTGTGGTTTGAAAATCAACCTTTTTAAAAAATGAACAAATGATGGTAACAATACAACAATAGTTGTATGATGGTAACAATAGTATCCGTGACTATAGTATCGTGCCCCTTTAAGAAGCGGGGCCCAGGAAGTCATGTGACGTCAGCCAGTTGAAAACAGTTGACTGTTTGCTAGCAGCAGATTAGAGGTGTAGAGCAGGGGTGCTCGATCGCGATCTACCGGTCGATCGCGGAGGTGGTACTGGTCGATCGCTGGTCGATCGCAGCGTGACATTAGAAAAATATAATCCTAGCATCAATGCCGTCACTTGATTGATATACAGGGCAGCCATTCAGATGACAACTGAATGTTGCCCTTCGGGCGACCAATCAAATCAAACAACGTCTCTAAGTGCAGCAGAACTTACGATGTCAGCCTATCATCCATCCCCGTTACTTGATTGACATACAGGACAACCAGTCAGATGACAACTGAATTTTGACCTTTAGGTCACCGCTCATGCGTAAACAACGATGCAAAGTGCTAAGCTAGTCGGCGAATTGCGTCAGCCCTCGCTAAAGTTTATGGTCACTAAAATGAGTGAAGGAGCTGGACCAAGTAAAAAGGCAAAAACTGGACCAAGTAAAAAGGCAAAAACATATCACTTCCATACGGATATGGAATATTATATGGATATTATGATACGGATATTATCCACGACTGATAAACATTTGGAAGTGTGCTTGAGGCTGGCTATCAGCAGCTACTGTCCGGACTATGCATCCCTGGCTGATTCAATTCAGTGCAAGTCATCAAAGTAAACTCAGGTAATTACAAAAAATGTTAATAGTTAATTATATGTGTTTTGCAATATTGGCTCATTTGGTTATGTAAGGTACATCAACATACATTGTACGTACAAATAATCCTCAATACATTTGAGAATAAATAGATGTTTTGCATTTTTGTAGTGGGTAGATCATTTTGACTCGGTCATTTTAAAAGTAGCTCGCATGCTGAAAAAGTGTGAGCACCCCTGGTGTAGAGATATGTGAATGTTCACCGCATGTACGTACGTATTTTCTGCTTAATGAAATGATTCAATTTTGAGTCAACAATGAACCTAACATGCATGTTTTTGGAATTGAAAGAGAAAACAGAGTACCCAGAGAGAACCCACGCACAGGGAGAACATTCAAACTCTACAACATGAAACCTCTACAAGCGGAGATTCGAACTCCTGACTGTGTGACCTACATGCTAACTGCCAGATGAGAAAAAAGTTTGGAGAGCCCTGGGCTTAGCTATCTTCCTACTAAACAGATTTGATCCTGTTTTGTTATATTGCACCAATTTTTTTGTTTCTTTTTGTTTCTCCCTATCACCATGCTGTCGTTATCGTGAGCCATGTATTTCAAGCTATCATATCGTGAGGTACACTGAGTTTGCTGATATAAAACACACAGATACAGAAAACAAAACATACATGCAACAATTAGCTTTTTCATATACGCTATCTCTCAAAAGGGAGCACTGTACAACACTATAAAAAGGTAAACTTGGACATACTTTAGAGTAGTCCGTGTACCACTTGTATGGGAGTGAATACTGTATTTATTGAAACTAAACTGTATCCACTGAAAATAACTCAACACCCAGCTAATATTGTCTAAATGCTGTTGCTAGTGAGACACCTAAACGGTTGTCATGGGAATGAAAGCAGAAACATTTTGAACTCTTGACAAAAAGTTCATGGTAAATATTGCAATGCTGTACATAGTGTGGGTCCCGAAGAATGCATGATAAGCGGGCATTTCATCATATTTTTATCGATAAATCAATATTGGTTCTCCATCCCATGTACAGTTTGGTAATGGTAATGGTTTTATTTCATTTGAACATGCATCAGATTACAATTGAATGCATCACATAATCAGTTCACAGTTCCACATGTCCAAAAGGAGTAGGAAGAAGCAAAGCTTATTAAATCCTACCCCTCCATCTGGTACTTTTACAATCAGTAACTGTTACATTTGTTCACTTCCTGCTTTCCATAATACAGTTTAAGGGTTTTTTTCTGTTGTTTTTTTTAAATAATGCACCTCGTACCAAAGTATCGAGTTAGTATGTTGTAGGCGGCATTATGAATTATCCTTACTGACTTTTTTTGCAGTACATTTAGCGAGTGAAGATTGCTTTTATAGTTATTAGCCCATATTTCCACACAATAAGTAAGATATGGTAGAACCAGAGAGCAATAAAGAGTGTGGAGTGATTTCTGATTGAGAACAAATTTTGCTTTGTTCAATATTGAAATATTTCTGGCCACCTTATGTTGTATATTTGTAATATGAGGTTTCCAGCTCATATTTTCATCTATTGTGATCCCCAGAAATGTATTTTCCTTCACCCTTTCAATGTCCACACCGTCTATGTAGTTTAATATAATTGTTGGGAGTTTTCACAATCATGATCATGATAATCAAAGAAGTCACTTCAAATATCCATCTGTTTGGGGTTATATGATCTTCCTTTACTCAGACTTCACATGAGGACCATTTGGGCCCCACCACACAGCATCCTTCATCCACACTCTCATCTCACCTTTGGAAGTTGACTTCTGAGGCTTCGTGGCAGGACAGCCCCCACACGTCGTCTATTGACAAGCTGGACGTCTTGTAGGCTTTCAGTGCCAGCGGCGTGAGCCAGTGCATGGTCAAAAAAGAGAAGAGCCCGGCGTTATCAACCGGGTGCTGGTGTCTGAAAGAGAGAAGATGTTGGCCATGAGTGAGCTGGGCTGAACGCACAAAGGCCTAACCTATATTGGCCCGTGAGAAAAAAAACGTGTCCCCTTTGCTTGCCAGAGCTGAGAAGGTGAATCATGCCTGCAATGTTTGAGCAGCCATTTGCACGCTCCTCACAGAAAATTTTGGAGAAAGCAGCTCAGGGCCTGTTTATCACAGCATTCATTCAAAAGTGGTGATGTCTGCTACTTGGGGATAAGATTCTGTGTGTTATCGTGGCTAACAGCCAGAATATGACTAAAAAGTTAGCTTCTGTGTCTTTGTGCGTCCCTCAATGGCAATCTCTGTGTGAAAGTGTCAGAGAAATTCATTGCGGTCTTAAATCACTTTTTGTGTGTGAATTTCAAGTCAAGCGCTTTTGAGGGGGTACAGTTTGGAATTCAAATCAAATTGTCACTGAACAAACGTTTTGGGGAGTTTGAAGCACGTCTTGCAAGACTTCTGTTTAACTTCCTAGATCATACCGAGCTCAGCCTATCTATGTCTGTCTATATTACGCGGCTGCTTTGAAGGCATTGACTTTCGAACGTGTTGCAAACATGATATGCTGACCTCTCCCTGCTCCAAGCATGTAAGTTATACCCCACGTAACACACACACACACACACATCAGACCCCTTGCTGAGCACAGGCAGTGTGAAAGTAGAGATGTGAGAATATCCTTTTTGTATTTTTAAAGCAAAGAACAAGTACATCCATAAAATATTTAAAGGGGATCTATTTCACTCATTTTCAGGACTTTGTATTGAGTTCTGGACTCCTCAAGCAGTTACACACAGTAACCCACACAGAAAGCTTTCTAGATCTTCCAGGCTCCTCTTCCAGCAGTGTTTGCTGGGATTTCCTGCATACCTCCCAAACAGTCTCTGGAATTTATCCACCCCTGGCCCTCCTCCTGCTCTTCCCAATCCGATCTGATCGATTGGTCACCCTCCCAAGAGCTCTGAAAACGCTCTTGGCTTCTGGAAACGCTGGTCCGGGTTTACTGAGTGCAAGCACTTTGCAGCCCATATAAGGAAGTCCAGGTTGCAGTGATATCAGCAAAACTCTGTATAACACAACATGCAGAGCCATTCAAAACTGCTTTCAAGGCTCACTTCCAAATACGCAAACATCATTATCTGATGCGTTGGCATCATTTAACATGAGAATACAAAGTGGAAAATGTCCCCTTAAAGCTAATATTGCTTCTCTAGGACTGCTTCCGTCTATGTGCACACACTCTGTAGGCACATGTTTGAGCAAAAGAGTGACGGCCATGAACGCCTATCATTTTATTCCAGCTGAACTGTAGTTCTATTCAATTTAATTCGACACAGCTGGGATAGGCTCCAGCACCCCCGCGACCCTCGTGAGGATAAGCGGTAGAAAATGAATGAATGAATGAACTAGTCAAAGATCCTCTGTATGACATGATCGCAGTGCTGCTTTTAGGTTTGTAAGCCATGTTTTTAAGGATGTACTGTAAAAACTCTAGTCAAAGATCCTGTATATGAAATGAGCATAGGTCTGTTTTTAACGACCTGCAGTGATAACGCTTGTCAAAGATCCTCTGTAGGACAGGAACACTACTAGTCAAAGATTCTCTATATATCAGGAGTGGTTTGCTGTTTTCATGGAGCAACTACAAAAACACTATAAAGATCCTTTGTATACCAGGAGGCAGGTACTGCAAAAAAAGCTATCAAAGATCTTTATGACAGGAGTACTCCTCTTTACGGATGTACTGTACTGCAAAAACTCTAGTCAAAGATCCTGTATATGAAATGAGCATAGTTCTGTTTTTAACGACCTGCAGTCGTTTTTAACATCCTGTATACCAGGAGGCAGGTACTGCAAAAAAAGCTGATCAAAGATCTTTATGACAGGAGTACTCCCCTTTAGGATGTACTGTACTGCAAAAACTCTTGTCAAAGACCCTCAATATGATGACAGGAAATCTCTATGGCAAATAACGCTCGTCAAAGATCTACTATATGACAGGAGTGCTGTTATTAAGGATGTACTTGAAAAACGCCGGTCCAAGATCAACTAGATGATCTGCTGTATTTAAGGAGGTACTAAAGAAACACTAGTCAAAGATCCTAGCAAAGACATGAGTGTTGTGCTGTTTTTAGGTATCTGCTGCAGAAATGTTAGTCACTCCAAAGGTTTGAACTGAAATAGCTGGCCGGTCTGATGTCCGCTCCTTGAATAGGCCTGTCTTAGAGGTTTCATAATACAGTACCATTGCAGTAGAATCTGCTAAGAAGGACTAAGCACGAGTGCCAACACGGTGTAGGCAGGCAGACTGGATGCAAATTAACAGGCTCAACATGTGCTTTTCATTGGCTAACCAAATGTTCAAGGATAGGTTTACTTGTGTGTTATCCTGAAGGGCTTCACAAGCTGGATGCTCTGGCGATAGCGGCCCCGTCTCTTCGGGCCTCGCTCCACCGACACATCGGCTTCTTCCTCTTCTTCCAGCTCGGACGACGGCTGCAGGGAGGCCAGCGGGAGGCCCTCCACTGGCTCGGCCGCTTCCAGAGCATCGGGAAACAAGGCAGACATGGCGAGACAACCTACAGGAAGAGATCGAATCAATCATATGCCAAAGTTGCTGATATTAATGCCAACCACGCAACTGCTTGCATTTCCTGTATGACCCATTCATGCAATGACCTAACCTGTTGAGTAATTATTATAACTACGACTTCTTCAGTGTGGAGAGAATGTGGAAGTTAACTTCAAGTCTTCAAGTGTCATCCGCTGGTTTTGCTTGTCCTTGCTGCTGAGTCAGCCTCCAGACTTTGAGAAATCCACCTTGCTCAGGTCATAACCCCTTCTCTGGCACACAACTTAAAGTGATTATCTATTTAAAGAGCTCTGCGGTGGACATCTGAGCTTTTAGTGTGTTGCTGCACCGTCACCGATCTTCTCTTATGGCGAGGCTCAGTGACAAGGTCAGTGCCGTGGTCAATGACACTACAAACACAAACAATTATCTATTTTTAGCGCACTGAAAAGACGTCCTGCGTTATCTTCTGTGGTATATATCATGTTAAGTTTTATCAAACTCTCCTGAGGTTTTTAGGTCAGTTTTGGAGGTGAAGGAACAGGAGCCCCTCCCGAGTAGATAACAGCGGTATCCTTACTCGCGTGACGGCTTTTGCCTGCGTCAACAACATGTCCAAAAACACAGATAAGGTCACAGCGTGTGTTGATAAAAGAGGAACTGTTTACTTTAAAAATGACGCAGGAAGATAAATACATGATTTGGGCGCTGGGAAAGCAGGTGAACTTTTAAGGATGCTTAGAAATTATTCCCATAACTCACCTTAACGACACACAATGACACACATACTTTGTTTAATATTACTGAGCTCTCAGATGGGTAGATGCAATATGGATTTTAATGCATTCTTTTTACTCACTCATGCTCCTCAGCTTCTTTAAAAAAAATCTGATATATTAATATTTGTCATGTGGACTATATAGCTTGCTAATAGCTTGCATACACATATTGCACTTACTATTTCTTAACGTAAAAAGCAGACAAAATAAACATGGGACCAAAAAAAGCATGACCCATTATTCCCTGCAAGGCACAAATGTGTAGCGTTGCCATTTTAGGAGAGTTTTCACTGTGAACAAATGTCAGTTTTTGTTCACCCATATTCATTCAAAACTGCCCAAAATGGTATTAAAAATGAAAAGTGAATGGTACATACATTTTTTGTTACTTTTTTTTTAACCGTGTAATGCTGCTATTTAGTGCCAGAGTTTTGAAGATGAAAAATCATAAGGAACTCATGTCAGTTTTTCTGCACCCATATTAATTGAAGGCAGTCCAAAATGCAAGAAAACATGCTATCATAATGTCACAGGGTCCAGAAAGGTACAAAAACATGTGTCACTTTTGAACTCCATCTGTGTTGTCATGGTAAACAACTTGTCAGGGTTTAATGTTAGTATCACCATGACCTTGTCTAATAACACAAGTACTCATGTTGCCATGGCTGACACTCTAAAATAAGACATGCAACACACTTACGTTGATGTCGGCGGCCTGGCTGAAGGGGATCCCGCTTCTCAGAAAGATGTTGTGTTTACGGTCAGCCAATGCGGATGACCATGTTTTCTCTCTATTTACTTAGCTTCTTCTCAGGGACGTGAAGAGAGCAGATGCATCTTCCTGCTCGGTGACGATGGTCGGAGGACGACGACGGTGATGATGATGTTGATGATGATGATGGAAGCTTGTCCCGGAAACATTGTCAACTTGTCCCCGCCACCTCACGTGGATACACTACGTGCCGCTTCATCCAAAGCTCCGCTTCACCAAGCACCTCAGGGAGAGGAATTCCCGACGTCACGACGACGTCACAGAGCGTTCTCCAATTGGTGACGACGTTTAACGTCACGGAATGAGGAAATGCGCGAAAGGGGGCGGGGTCTCAAAGAGAAAAGCAAAGGAGGCACACAGGAAAAAAAGAAGCCCCGTTGGCACGCTGATTGGCTGCCCTGTCGCTCTCTGTGATTGGCCAGGCATTTAAAATGTAAACTCGACGCTACGTTTCGATGATAAAAATGTAAATCTGGAAAAGAACACAATGAATGAAGTCTAGATTCAAATGCATATTAAATCAGATTGTGTTATTTTTAAGTCTGCAATCAATGCAAAAAATAAATAAAACGATACAGGAATACGTTTTGATTGGCCAACTTGTTTGTTTCCTCAAATCTACTAAATCAACTCCAAGGAATAATTGTTATATCAAGTTATAGTCCTTATGGATGTTTACATAATGTTTCTTATAGACTACTACCAATTACATAATAAGGATATTATATAATAACTTTGCAGTTACTCTTTTTTATTATAAAAAAACAACAATATAGAACATTTATGTGTAAACTGCACATTACTTGTGTTGTCAGCATCGACCACAATTCATCGCTGATTGGATGATGATATCTGAAGAGTCATCACAGTGTCGCCGTGGCAACAGAACTTCCAAATTCAGGTGAGTCATATTCACAAACTTTCTGTCCTGCGACTGACTGCATTACTACGTCAATTGATAATGTGGATGCTTGTTGTTTTTTGAAGGATTTCATATATGTTTGTCTCCTATTCTTTGTGTTTCATATATGTTTGTCTCCTATTCTTTGTATCATATGTATGTTTGTCTCCTATTTTTTGTGTCTCACTCATATATCTATGCACTACATTTAATCAAGTAGAACCAAGTAGCCTTGGGCAAATCACAGGACACATAATCGCTTTCAGGCACATACAGTTCCGGAGCTCTCCTACACATCCACAATTTTGACTAACAACAGATAACGGGGAAGCCAGACGTCGGCAGCCACGGCCTATCAGCCATTACTGTTATCCTGGTAACATGAGCCAATAGTCATCAGCAGGTAATATAAGCCATTAGGGTAACATTAGTTAGCCAGGCGGTATTAGCTATTAGAGTTAGCTACGTAGTATTAGCAATTAGCCTCAGCCAGGTAACATTAGCAACCATTTTAGCCATATAATATTAGTTAATATATGGCTGCTCTAATATTATTCATTCATTTATTTTCTACCACTTATCCTCACTAGGGTCGCAGGGGGTTGCTCTAATATTAGTTTTAACAAAATAATGTTAGCCATTGGCATTAACAGGGTGACATTAGCACAGCTATTAGTAGCACTAACAATGTTATAATTTTTTTAAATGTGTAAAATCAAGTCTGTAAAGACTTAAGCCATAATTAATAATTAAGCCAGCTGAAAAATCTACTAAATATATGCGGCGAAACCAGTACACCTGCAGGTGTTGCAACCGGATGTAGCGATCCCAGTTGGGAGTTGTCACTCTCAGGTGCCCTGGACACGGTCTGTTATCAACAGAGCCCGCCATGTTGTGGCGTTCATGCAGGTTTCAGATTGTGGGTTCGGAACAGCCCATATGCCTGACTATAATCACTGTACCCTAAACTGGTCTCCACCATATCCAGTGCCTGGAGACGTTCACGTGACAACGTGGCATGATGCCGTTCACTGGACTAACAATACTGGCCTTTTTTGGGCCTTTATAAAGTCCTCCAAAACCAATCTTCAAATTATGCACTTATTATTGCGCAAGTACAAATATGCATATATTTCTACCTCAAGATTTCTATTCACTGTCAGTATATTAATCCTCATGGGAAGAAATCTGATTAATTCTCGGATTAATAACAGACAGCATCCACTTTCTTAGATGTCATTTCAAGATGCCTGAAGGGCGGAGTTTGCTGTTACTGGTAACAATCATCAAGCACAGCAACATGGGCGGCTTTTCTTCATGCTAATCACCACTGGTGAACAAAAGCTCAGATGCAGTTCCAACTCTGCTCAAAGGGAGGTGCTGGTGACCCATACACACATCCAATAATTATTAAAAATAAGAAAAATACCATAAATAATAATATATTATAAATAATAATTATATCATACATACTTCAATCATTGAGTTATGGAAATTATGAAACAAAGCATACAAAAATAAATGTTTTTTTATGGAAAAAATGTACATTTATTTGTACAGGACTACTCTGGAGTGACTGGAGCGAGTCCAAGCGTAAAACACTACTGGTTTCTTATTGGTCGAGCAGATTCCAAACATGCATGTGAGTATACAAGGCTAGAAATAACAAAATATAAACACCAATGCTAACGTTAGATTAGCCTGTTGTTGCGGTGTTATACTCCACTGTCTCCACTTTGCTGCAGCGGCCCTCAGTCTCCTCCTGGATAAAATGTGTGTCCTTTGCAGGAGAGGTAAATACAAGACACCCTCCCTTTCTTGGCTTGCTTTAATTTTGTTAATTTAGTGTTTTTTTTAATCAACTGTTACTCCCAATATTGAGGTATTTCTGCTTAAAGGAAGCTTAGGTTTGTTTGGCGACACCTTAATTGTTTGTCACCCTAATGTAAATGTGTTTGGCTCTAGCTTTGTGACACCGCTCTGCGTTGGTCTCATTTGCTTTCTTGGGTGATTGTTGATATTTTAGGTCACCCAAGCTGCAGACAGCATCTTATTAGGCGCTCGCTGGAGGGAGGCTGTAATAATGAAGTAGATGAGGACGCCATCAGGAAGCACCACGAGATGAGAAGGTAATTAAGGCTATCTCTAGCATCATGAAATCACCCAGAGGAACCTTGCGTGCATCCAATTAGAGTCATCTTAAGCATGAAGAGGGTGTGTTTATACATGGATCCCCCCTAGCAGAAAGAATCTCGCCCTTCACGGTGACATTCAAAGCACAGTGTTTGCTCAAAGCACTCTTCAGCAGCTTCACACCTTCTAATAGCGCTAAATGAACAAACGGTCCTGTCAAAAAGGGACGACATCAGCGGCCGCGGAGTGGCGTTCCAGGGAATCTTAATTAGTTGCATCCTTGTGTGCCTGTTGCTTTATGCAACACAAATAAACTGTAAAAAAAAAACTGCATGGCAATCTGCTGAAGGCTTGACAGCATGAAGAGAAGACACCATTAGCGTCCTAGCTTGTTTATGCCAGAGAGATGCTCCAACGAGCCCAAACAGAGGCGGTGGTTGTTGGCCGTCAGCGATGTCCACAAGCTGTAACGTTGTGTTACTACTTAATGCACAGACAGTAATCCCTCGTTTATTGTGGTTAATTGGTTCGTGGCCTGTGAATCTCCGCGTTTTGATTTCTAAATGAAACATGTTTATAGTTAAAACATATTTATCATGTTCATTACCTTCTAAATATGGTTTTCAACATCATTACAAGCCTCCAGACATGACATAACACCCCTACAATCACCTTCACACTTGTATTACCCAATATAGTTGACATAATGGGCTCTATTTTCCTAGACCAGACGCACCAGATGGCGGACCTGCTCTGCACCACACCGACGGGTGTCTATATTATTTATACCTGTTTACTCTGCGGGCAGTGGCGGAGCCAGTAATGTTTCATTGGGGTGGCCAAGCTGAGACGGCGACACACAATTTGATACCTGAAGTGTCTCTACATAGCTCCACCATAGCTCCACCGCTGTCCGTGTGCAGTGCTGCTCTTCCCACTATTGTTTTGTATATTCCGTAAGGTGTTGCTGTTATTGGAACTTGAATTTCCCCGAGGATCCATGCCCATGGATCAATTCAATTCTATCTAAACTAATTTGAAGAAATACTGCAATTGATTTTGGATAGATGGCACACTTAAAGGTGTGATGAAGAAGAAACATGTTCTTAAATAGCAGTTAGGATTTACTTTTAATGTTGAAATTGTCGTATCATGGACATAAAAAAAAACACAAAGAACCATTCGTGTAGTGAAATTCCCTTTTTATAATCAAAAATACAATCCAAGCATGTACAGCGTATAACAACAATTCTATGCAACTCTTCACAGCCTTTACAGAAGATGAAGAAATATATGATTTGTTGTTTTTTCTTTTTATAATAATCTATCTTACAAACCAGGAAGGACAAAAAGAAAGACTGGATGGAGGCTTCAGGGTTTTTCGAGGTTCTGTCCGACCCTGATGACCCCGCAGGTTGTAGCCCTGTGTAGTCTCTGTCAGTCACACCCAACAAAAGGCTCAGAAAAAGCTGGGACCGCACGGGTCACACTTGTACATATGAATCCAGTGATTCCTGCTGTGACTCTCTTGAGAGAGTCATCGCGTCAAGTAAAAACATTCCTGAATCCATGGAGGTGATTGCACTCTCAGTGTTGCATGGCAGCCGTGGAGGAGGAGTCGGGGGGGGGGGGGGGGGGGGGGGGGTGGGGGGGTCACCGGAAGCTCGGCTGTCCCGCTCCCTCCACATGCGTGCTTTTACGTGCTCTTGATGCCTTGGAAACCGCAGAAGTTCCAACGTTTTTCCAGACTAGCGCCCACACCCGTCAGCTCTTGCCTGAAGGTGCATGGCAGCCTGGAGAGGAGAGCCTCCACCTCGGCGGGGTTGATCTGCAAAAACATGAGCGGATGCAACATTAGGTAGGTATGTGTGTCCAAAATGCGACCCAGGAGCCTTTTTTTTTTCCCCCGCAGCATATTCAAGAAAATATACTCAACAAATATGTAAATGCACACAACACATGCAAAATTCATAACTCACCCACCCTGCAGGTGTGGCATATAAGGATGCTGATTAGACAACATGGTTATTGCACAGGTGTGCCTCAGGTTGGCCACAATAAATAATAATGGGTTTTCTCCGGGTACTCCGGTTTCCTCCCACATTCCAAAAACATGCTAGGTTAATTGGCCACTCCAAATTGTCCATAGGTATGAAGGTAAGTGTGAATGGTTTTTTGTCTATATGTGCCCTGTGATTGGCTGGCGACCAGAGTAAGCCGGAATAGACTCCAGCATTTTTCATGTACAGTGTTACCTCATAGGATAGGTTGCCAAAATATCCCACAATAAGTAAAATCCGCAAAGTAGCCAACAATTTTTTGTACAATTTTTCATTATGTTTTAAGGCTGAAAACCCCCTCACTATACATGTTATATACACTTTTCTTAGACTGGCATTAACATTTTCTCACATTTATCTCTTGTTTAAACACAAAGTCAAAATTTTGTTAGAATCTTACTGATCCATTTACAAGATTGGACACAAGAAATTAAGTAACTCACGCAGTCATACAACAGCAAACAGGCAGTCGTGCACAAAGGAGATTAACTGATGACCTACAACCAATCAGAGTGCAGAACACAATGGGCGGGTGCAGGACTGTTGTGGCTATATCTATATCCATGGTCCCCAAACTAAGGCCCGGGGGCCGGACATGGCCCACTTCCACATTTGTCCCGGCCCCCTGAACAATAAAGCATGGTCATTTTTCTGTCATAGAACTGGAAATGGTAACCTATTGTGACGTGACTACAACCACACTTTGCCCCAGTCATAGAACATAAACAAACATACGACCCTGACCCTGGCCCCCTTCAGAGGAAAGAAAAGTCATGTGGCCCTCACTGGAAAAAGTTTGGGGACCCCTGATCTATATGGTTACAGACACCAGACTGGACATGTCAACTCTAAAATGACTTGACAACACCCTCTACTGGTCGCAGTAGTACATACAGTAACAGACAACAGACAGAGCACTGATAGGTCACTCTAGTACACCACAAGAACGCAGAACCCAATGTGTGTTCATGCTGTTAAAAAACTTTTCAAAATTCCATGTAAGAGCAAAAGGTGAAACTGAGGTAACATGGAAAAAGTTAGTTCAACTCATGAAAATGGGAGCAAAAAGAAGTGTTGCGTTTACATTTTTGTTGAGTGTATATTGACCAACAATGGACATATTTTACAGCTCTGTAAATCTCTACTTGTGCATGCGTGGGATTTCTCCGGTTCCTTCGGTTTGCAGGTTCGGTTAATTGGCGACTCCAAATTGTCCATAGGCATAAATGTGAGTGTGAATGGTTGTTTGTCTATATGTGCCCTGTGATTGACAGCTGTAATAGGCTCCAGCATACACCTGCATCCCTAGTGAGGATAAGCGGCATAGAAAATGCATGGATGGATGCATTGATTTTAAGAGTGTTTAATAAAAATTAAATGTGAACAATATCAAAGTCAACCTGCAGTACGGTCATTAGTCAAGACCCGTAATCCACCTCCGTACATGACAAGTCCCGTGTGTGCTGGTGTCATGAACACACCATGGTGCTATGTGTGGTGCAGCCTGATAAAGCACACCGGACCTTCTTCTACTACTTGTTGTTGTTGTGGGATTCCAGCCAGCAGTCATAGTGACAAATGTGTGCAGGCTGCCTAATGAGTGTAGCAATGCAGAAAGTGTGTATGTACAGTACGTGTGGGAAGAGCAGACGCTCACGCACGCAGCATCGCATCAACAAACAAACAAGTCATGAGAAGACTATCACACTTTATTCCTTCTTTAACAATGAGTCACAATGAGAGGCAACATGTTGACACCGTTGCCACGCAGACCGTTTTTTGAGGCAACCAAACTGCTAGCATTGGACAAGCGATTATAGCGATACGTTGCATATATACTAGGTTCATGTGGCAGTGATAGGCCGAGTGTGGGAGGCGCCTTTATAAACAGAATATCATTAAAAGTGCTTAGATATGTTTTTTTTAATTTTGAAATGGTGCTGAGACGACACTGTCAGATAACTGTAACTATCATGCAAATATGCCCTCAGCTGCTGTGAGCAGCAAAAGGATTGGATCGGTTTAGTGTTATGATCCTCTAGTGAAGCCTGCTGTCTGTGATCATGCCTTAAAATTTCTTACAAAAAAAACTCGACTTGTTTTTTGGCCCACAAAATGCTGAGGTACTGTACTGTAACTGGGATTTGATTGAGTGAGTTGCCCGGCATCCATCCTTTGTGTGGTCATGGTGTCACAATTGAAGGTGTGAGTGGCACACATTCCAATAATAACATATCTTAAATGCCACTTGGAGAGCAGATAAAACAGACACACTTTGGGCAGACTGAGTGGAAAGCGAGAACGTCTGTGATGCGGGTGTTTGACTCGCAGCGCCGGAATGAAGGACGTGCTTTTAATAGATTCCGGCATTGGGGGAAATGGGCCGACCAGACAGACGGGGGGCATCGACACGCAGACATACACACACAGGGATGGCATTTAAGGCTAGGAAAAAGAAGGGAGACAAATTGTGTCTGGGAAAGTTTGTGAAGTTTTACTTTTTAGTGAGGCTGAAGCACATTACTAAACATCGACTTGTTGCACAAACAAGCTGGATGCAATTATAAGACATATCCTAATGAACAGTTCACAAAACAGCATTGGCTCTATGTTTTCTTTCAAGGATCAATATTCCTTTTGGATAGTTACCAACAGTAGTTTCTCTTTGCATAGAAACAGGACAATTATCTGCTGCTTCTAATTTTCTGTCTGAGACAACCTAATGACTGGATATACTCTCATTAGGCATACCTGCACAATCTAACAACATGCAAAACAAAAGCTATATCAGCATGCATAACAAGCTGTCTGCCACTGCAGTCTCGCAGGTGGCATTATTTCACTTCACAGTAAACCGCCAAACGCTGCTACTCACTGCCAATGCAAGCGGATCACCACCAAAAGTGAAATGAAATACGTCTTTGTACAGTCATCCTTCACTACACTGCGGTGATTCATTCATTTTCTACCGCTTATCCTCACGAGAGTCGCGGTGGGTGCTGGAGCCCATCCCAGCTGTCTTGGGGTGAGAGGCGGGGTACACCCTGGACTGGTGGCCAGCCAATCACAGGGCACATATAGACAAACAACCATTCACACTCACATTCATACCTATGGACAATTTGGAGTGGCCAATTAACCTAGCATGTTTTTGGAATGTGGGAGGAAACCGGAGTACCCGGAGAAAACCCATTATTATTTATTGTGGCCATCCTGAGACTTCTAATTATTTTAATAACCGATTAACTGGTCGATTATTTTTTTTCATTAAAAAAAAAATGCTCTTTAAAAAATGCACAAATTGACGTTTTCCCTTCCCAAATTAATAGCAAAGAGGGCGAGGGCGATTAATAAACGATTCGTCGCTAGCAGTATACAAGCACTCATTCATTCATTCATTTTCTACTGCTTTTTCCTCACAAGGGTCGCGGGGGTGCTGGAGCCTATCCCAACTGTCTTCAGGCAAGAGGCGGGGCAGACCCTGGACCGGTCGCCAGCCAATCACAGGGCACATATAGACAAACAACCATTCACACTCACATTCATACCTATGGACAATTTGGAGTCGCCAATTAACCTAGCATGTTTTTGGAATGTGGGAGGAAACCGGAGTTGAACTCGGGTCTCCTAGCTGTGAGCGATAACCGCTCGACCGCTGTGCAGCCATCGCGGTGATGATAACATGAAATAGTTGCAGTACCGTATTTTGATGATTTAAAATACTACCTAAACTTCTTTCCTAGTTCCATCAACAAGAGCATCATAGATACAGCGACAACTCTTACGATGTCCGCTCTCCTTGGCATGGCCGTGTCTTCCAGCACAAGACGTGTGCTCCAGTCCTGAGGTAAAAAATGCTGAAGACAAACGAGCATCTTATTGGGTCTTTGTAGCGAAATTGAGAGCGAGGTATGCACTCATCTGACTGTGAATGACGCTAAAACAAGCGGCGACTCAGGCGTCGTCTTAGCCTGCCTGATAAATATTGTTTTTCAGGTAAGCTGCTACAATAACAATATCGCTGTCGCTTGATTAATATACAAGTCAGTTATGCAAAAGGAACACCGTTGGCGCTTTAGTGTCAAAATATAGATTTCCCATGGAGTCCGTTGTTAGCTAGCTCATATTAACTCTCGTGTTATGTGTGCTGCAT
Organism: Doryrhamphus excisus; assembly: GCF_030265055.1. Classification (NCBI taxonomy): domain Eukaryota; kingdom Metazoa; phylum Chordata; class Actinopteri; order Syngnathiformes; family Syngnathidae; genus Doryrhamphus; species Doryrhamphus excisus. The sequence continues at coordinate 4,958,414 of NC_080471.1, forward strand.
GTACCTTGGTGTCCAAGCGCTGCAGATAAGAGCAGATGTACTCAATGCTGGCTCCGAAGGGGTGCACGTGCAGGAACGTGGAGATGATCCCTGAGGAATAAAGAAAACGTCACACATTATGTGAGAGCTGCAGTACAGTATGTGTAGATATCTATAGGAGGTTTGTGGCACCAGCGTGTCCACCACCTACTCTCTCACTGAAGATGGGATTAGAGTGAATGTTTAACGACGGCTTTGTCGCCAAGGCCTCGTCAAAGACAACCTCTCCCCTGACTGAGCCTAACCATCTGCTGGCTGCTAACATGGGGGGGGGGGGCTCTGGGAATGATCATACAAGCATTCTCTGCTTATATACCATCCACCTATGAGCATCAGGAGACATACTGTGGACGTTTGTTGAAAAAGCAAGATGTAATGTGTCCACCAAAACGCTTTCTGTCACCCTGCAGCCAGTCAGCCAATAGCAAGTGAAGACACGGCGCAGCCTGGGTGCATTAAATAACTCATTTCAAGATAAATGGAGGGAAAACGATTAGAAATAGAAGCAATATGCTATCTGTTAATCCTCATTTTAAGACTTATATAAATTCCATCTACAAATCTGCATCTGCTGTCTGTAATTATGCTGCAAGGTCACTCGAGTACTTCAGAGATATTTTTTAAAAGCTTTTCAACCACATTCTAAAGTGGCTGTAGAAAGTCATCTTTAAAAATAGCTAGTATTTAACCTTATAAAAAAGCACTGCAATCGTTTTCTATAGGAGTCTATCAGCATGACAAACCTTAACTTCATATTGCATCCTTTTTGGAATTGCAATACATAGTACACGTACGGCCAAGAAGTACCTAAATCCTGTTTGTGCCCCTGCAAAGGTACTTTCCTTGATGGCAACCATGTTTTTCAACAGATCAAATTTCCAGTGGGTGTTTTGATCTGAGAAATTTCACATCCATTCAAAATGAAACTTTCCGGTTTAATAAGTGCCACCATATGTTGTATTTATTAAAACAAATAATAGCAAAGACAGTAGAGTCAAGGTCCGTGTTTTGCCAAATTTCCACCCTCTCGTGTCCAGTGCTGGGTGTCATTGTCATGCTAAAAGGTAAATAAAGTACACATAAACAGTTTGGATCCAAGTGACATCCAAGTATCACATGAGCGCCAAATTCTGGTTCTATGGTTATTGTCACACATTTCCATCACGTTTGGTGTACTTTTCCAGAAAATTTTAATTGAACCCCGAATTGTACCACTTTTGGAGATTCCACTTAGGGAACGTCATGACAACCTCGACTTGTTAGGTCTTACCGACGAGGAGCGCTTCTCTCTCTGAGTGGACCGGACTTGTCTGCTTCTTTTGGATTGGTCCTTCCCTCTCCTGACTGCAGGACACCATCTCCTATAAACACACATACACCTTACTATTGCTTCAATAGGTACGGAGCACGACAAGGAGGCAATCAAAACATGGAATAAAGTGGAGGGAGCAGCGGTGGCGGCACATTTTCATACGTGGAGGCAACAATGAGGATGAGGATAATGAGGCGAGGAGGGTACTTCGCCTGGAGCTACTCTGCTGATGGTGTGATGAAATGTGCGCGCACACGCACGCACGCACGCACACACACACACACACACACACACACACACACACACACACACACACACACACACACACACACACACACACACACACACACACACACCACTATACTTGTAAAGAGGATGATCAAACTGCATATTTCCTATCTGTGACAGGTGGCAGAGGAAAAAAAAAAAGAAACAGCGTCCTGTATAATATTATACATCCTATAGGCTCTGGTGACAAGCCGTGTCTGCGAGCAGCACCAGTCGGTATTTTGGCCCAGTTTTGGTCCAGGCTGATTATTTTGGTGACAGATGCACGGCGGTGGCTGCTATAACAATGTGTCATTTCAGGCAGGAGGAAGAATGGGGGTGGTCAACCTTTTTCCCACACTTACATTGGTTTGATTAGCAGCCTCCTCGCCGCCGACTCTATCATCTTGCTTGGATCGCTCCAGCTGAAACACATTAGAAACATGTGAACACAGCATAATGTGAAAGACAATGGCTTGCACTGGGATGCCAATGGATATAATGTCAACAAATAACTAATACACATCAGGGCACCACCAGGGATACTGACACCGGGAGAGAGTTATGTACACCCTCGACTGGTTGCCAGTCTCATGGCACATATAGAAGAACAACCATTTAAACGTTTCCAACGATTCGTTTTGTTAGAAATGAAGTATTCTGCTGTATTCTTTAGTATTACTTATAGTTTGTATGTCCACATGATGGCAATGTATTATGTATTTTATTTCATTATTAATGTCGAATGTGGCTGCACGGTGGTCCAGTGGTTAGCGCACAGACCTCACAATCCCTCGGCCATCTCTGTGTGGAGTTTGCATGTTCTCCCCGTGCATGCGTGGGTTTTCTCCGGGTACTCCGGTTTCCTCCCACATTCCAAAAACATGCTAGGTTAATTGGCCACTCCAAATTGTCCATAGGTATGAATGTGAGTGTGAATGGTTGTTTGTCTATATGTGCCCTGTGATTGGCTGGTCACCAGTCCAGGCTGTACCCCGCCTCACGCCCGAAGACAGCTGGGATAGGCTCCAGCACCCCCGCGACCCTTGTGAGGAAAAGCGATAAAAAATGAATGTCGAATGTGGCTGCACGGTGGTCCAGTGGTTAGCACACAGACCTCACAATCCCATCATCGGCCATGTCTGTGTGGAGTTTGCATGTTTTCCCCGTGCATGCGTGGGTTTTCTCCGGGTACTCCGGTTTCCTCCCACATTCCAAAAACATGCTAGGTTAATTGGCCACTCCAAATTGTCCATAGGTATGAATGTGAGTGTGAATGGTTGTTTGTCTATATGTGCCCTGTGATTGGCCGGCCACCAGTCCAGGGTGTACCCCGCCTCTCACCAGCTGGGATAGGCTCCAGCACTCCAGTGACCCTCGTGAGGATAAGTGGTAGACAATGAATGAATGTTGAATGTAATATATGTTTTTTTCCCACCCTGCCTGTCGGTGGTGCTATTGGGAGTGCGGCCTGCCTACTTTAGCAAAGAGTAAATGCACTGAGGTGTTCCAATAAGGATTTCATTTGGTAGCATTTTCCGTGTTGTAAAATTAGTTAGAAAGTAAGCCTTGCAGTTTATTAGGGGTGACAGTAATAAACCGGTGTTGACACTGCTCGTCTTCTTTTAATTATAGATAAGCTAGGTTTTTGTTTAGGTGTACATTTTAGCACTGGTAGTGCAGTAGTATACGCTGCTGCCTTTTAAAAGCCACTGGAGGTCTCATGTATTGGTCCCAAGCCTGCATAAACACGAGGGTTGCATCAGGAAAGACAACGGGTGTAAAAACTCAAGTCATGCACGTGGTGGAGCAGCTTGAGGGGAAAAAAAACACACCTACTCAAGCTCAGCTCGGGCAACAATAACTGATTTGGAGTTATCGTAAGAGAGGAGAAACATTCAAAGATTTTTTTGACTACTTTTCACCAATCCGTAAAAAAAAGAATAAATTTTCCCAGAAGAAACATCACATAACTATATTTTGCAGCCATTCATTCATTCATTCATTCATTTTCTATCGTTTTTTTCCTCATGAGGGTCGCGAGGGGTGCTGGAGCCTATCCCAGCTGTCTTCGGGCGTGAGGCGGGGTACACCCTGGACTGGTGGCCAGCCAATCACAGGGCACATATAGACAAACAACCATTCACACTCACATTCATACCTATGGACAATTTGGAGTGGCCAATTAACCTAGCATGTTTTTGGAATGTGGGAGGAAACCGGAGAAAACCCACGCATGCACGGGGAGAACATGCAAACTCCACACAGAGATGGCCGAGGGTGGAATTGAACTCGGGTCTCCTAGCTGTGAGACTTGCGCGCTAAACACTCGACCACCGTGCGGCAAAATGTTATCATTTCATCCACCTTAAAAGGCACAAACAACTCAATCTGCGTACTCGATCTGGTCCCGCCTCATCAAATGCACCATTTCCCTCCTCATCACATCAATGGTAAATATCGTCCTCACCACTTTTTCCGTCCCTCCTTCACTGAAACTAGCTGCCATCACCCACATTCTGAAGGAACCTGTTGTCCAACCTCCCATTCCTCTCCAAAATCCAGGTCCTAGCCAGATAAACATCCATATCAATTCAAAGAATCCAGTTGAACCGTTTCGCTCACACTCCAGTACACACACTCCAAATCACAAACAACCTTATCATTGCCTCAGACTCTGACCTCCTCACCATCCTTATTCTCTTAGGCCTCACTGCAGCCTTGGACACCATCAGTCACAGCATCCTCCTCTCTCGCTTCTCATCCACCCTCAACATCACTGGAACACTCATCTGGATTCAGTCATACCTCACGGACTCATCAATTCACACACATCAACCAAGGTGTTCCCCGGGGACAGGTGCGTGGCCCCCTCCTCTTCATGCTGTGTTTGCTTGGTAGCATCATCCGCCGTCATGGATTTCAGTTTCACTGACGATAGCCTCCACCAAATCCGACACACCTCCTGTCTCTCGGAAATAAAATCATGGATGCAGCTTAACTTTCTCCAATTAAACTGTGACAAATTCGATATCATCATAATTGGTCCAAAATCCCTCACCAATACAGCCAATAACGTTTCCCTTCTCATCGACGATACCGCCCTTAATCCTTCACCTCAAGTCTGAAATCTTGGCCTTTTCCTTGACAGCACCCTCTCCTTTGAACACCACATCAGCCAGATAACACGAGCTGCCTTTTCTCATCTAAAAAACATCGTCCCACTTCGCCCTTCCTTCTCCCTTTCTACTGCAGAAACCCTCATTCACGCTTTCATCACCACCAGACTTCATTACTGCAACGGCATTTTCTACAGACCTCCGAGTAAAACCCTGAATAACCTTCAGTACTTCACACTTCTTCTGCCCCTTCACTTGAGACCACATCACTCCTGTCCTCCAAAACCGCCACTGGCTTCCTGTCCAATTACCCAAGTTTGAAATCCTGCAAAGCATTACATGACCTGGCTCCGCCCCTTACCTCACTGACCTCCTCCACCTTCACTCCCCAAACCGTCCCCTTCACCAACCTCCCGTCCCCGCCCTCAATGGCTAACACCGTACCTGGGGCGTACCATTTTTTGCTTAGTTGTTCTCACTTTAAATCTACATGTCCTGTATTCTTTTACTTTACTGCATATGAAGTGCCTTTGAGTTTTTAGAAAATAAAATGTATTATTATTATTTTACATATGAAAAGTGTGGCGTACAAAAACAAGGTACCACAGTACTTGCATCATATTCTGATTGACAATTTGAATTATGGGCGTAATGTGTATTCGCTGTCCACTGTCAATGTACACTAACGCGGCAACCTTGTAATGCACCAACCAAAATGTGATGCACGATAGGCGCTTTGAATATTTTTCCATGAAACTTTCAAGACCTGTTTTCAGTCTTTAACAAGTGGTCAAAACTACATTTTCTTCCTATTTTTATATTCAAACTTTACTGTAAGGAAGGGGCGCATCTGATCAATATCAGGTTCCGATAGCAGCGTAATGCACACATTGGAAACTGCCGATACCACCTGTGGAGATTTACTTCAACCTGCGATCACATTGGATCCGTCGCGGCAGTGGTCCTGGTTCTTATTCGTTCTTATTCGCCAAAGTGCCACTCAGACAGAAACCGGAAGGCACTGCGAGGAGTGTCCCATCTGGCTGAGAAAACTGCGCTCACAAGAGCAGATATTCACGCGATAACTAGCCTTGTATACAGGAAGTTACTGTAAATAATAGCCATATTTGCCTGAAGAGCTGCGGTGTCGTAGATTTCTGTGAAATAATGTGTATTACAGACAAACTGGGTGAGCTACAGGTGGTAGCCATCTTCTTAATTGATTCATCACATGTGCTCGACATGCACTCCAATGTATGTTAAACGCTCCTATGCCGTATATAAACTCCTATAAAGTTGGGTTTGGCAGCTATCCGGAAGTGTTCCTGAGCGTTTGGTAGTTTGACCAACCACAGTGGAGTGGGCGTGACTGGAGGGTGAAATAAATGAAAACAGACCACGGAATCCAAGAAATACAGCATGAATAGGTACAGGTTCTGGAAGATCTCTAAAGATTTCCATGCTGGTTATTGTGTTTAGCTGCTCTATAGGAATCTGCAACTCAATACAAAGGGCAGAGAAATAAGCATGATAGGTCCACTTTAACAAACGCAGCTTGAAGATTATCAGCAAAGGGAGCAAAAAGAGTATCAGTCTCCACACATGTACTACTCGCTTCGTGCATACACAAAGTTGGACCTGGTTTAGTGGATAGATTAGACTCAAAAACCAGCATCCAAATCAGGTTGAAGAGTTATTCCTTAGCTACAAAGCTGCACTGAAGTTGTTTTGGGCAGTTAAGCAGGCACAAACAAACACGGCCGATCAATACATAACCTCTTCGTCTCTGAATGGAACAAATCCAATTGCAGTACAACAGACTTACGAACGGGATTCACCCAACTGCTGTTGCAGAACACTTGCATAGCATATCAATACTTATGATCTGATATATATTTGGTAAGAACGATACTTCATAAGGAGCCTCGGTATCAACCTCCTCCCCCCCGATAATGTGTAATAACAGCAGGCTGTTGTCGGGAACAGTGAGGAGGGGGGGGGGGTGGGTGTCGATTGCTGGAAAAGATCTCCTCAACATGACAAATCACTCAACAAGTGGCGCTAATCTTCAGGGAAGCGTGTGCACAGAAATGGATTTTTCTGTCTGACTTTAATGAGACTGCCTCTCACGATTCATGTTTGCCCCCTACACAGGAATTTAATTAGCATATTTCACGGTGGGGGGTGCATTTATTATAAAAACGCATCACAGGCAACACGGTATTGGCAAGCCTGTCAATCGGCTTGATCGAAAAAGAAGGAGACCTGCTCAAAATCCACCGGATCCAAGTGTTGTCTGTAATATCACCCAGCCTTCCTTTAATGGAAGCCATTCCTCTCATGGACATTAGCGAGGGGGGGGATTGGGAATATGAGCCAGCAGCAGCAACACCAAATCGAGCAACAGACTCGGCTCCCTAGATCGATATCGTGGCGGTTTAGATGGGAAACACGTCTCAATGGCGGCGGCGTCAGTAACAAAAGGTGATCCCGTGACAGAGCAGGACTGATGACAGCGAACCCAAGTTTAGCGGCATAGCTAATGATGTTGTTGTTTGCTGCATTCCACTCAATTAGGATGGAAAAATAATCAAATCTGACATTCAGGAAAACATCAAAACACCTTCAAGTCGGGGGGTCTCCAATAACAAGACCCTCTCCTGTTATTTTGACTTGTTGTCGTATTGTTTTGTCCATTCTAATTTGTTGGAGCTCTTTGACAATACAGCTTAAAGGCAAAGTTCTTTAAAATGTTCATTTCCTCTGCTAACCATAATGTATGTGTAAGTGTGATACATCACACAACAATAGCTGCAGTATGTTAAGTTAGACTAATAGTTACTTTGTGTTTGGAAGGGCCTTTTCTGATTGGATTTGGATTCAATTTTCATGAAGTGTCGGAATTGGGATATGGAAGAACTGATACAATTTCACTGTCTGGATCTAGGAAATGTTTTAAAGGATTCTTTAACAACAGCCACGTTTACATGAGAAGTTTTCCCTCTTTCCGAAAACAATGGTATACATCAGGGGTCTCAAACTCAATTTACTTGGGGGCCACTGGAGCTAGGGTCTGGGTGAGACTGGGCCGCATCAGGTTTTAAAAAAAAAATGCATTTATTAAAAACAGAAAAATTAATAAACTTTGCTTTGGTTCCGATTTTCTACAAGAAAAGCTCTGATAAAACATTCCACTGTTCTCAAATATCTTACTTTTTATTTTTCTACACAAAATAAGATGAAAAATAAATAAACAAATCAAGAATAAAGAAAATCAATCAATCAGTAATAAATAAATAAATATAATAATAATAATAAAATGGCAAATAATAAAAACTTAAGAAAGCACATATGGTTGGTGGGTAGACAAATGATTTTTTTCAGATTAAAATGAACAAAGCATTATTAGAGCCCTGTAGACATGACAAAACACGACTATAGTCACATTTATACTCTTTTTATTTACAACATATTGCGCAACTGCAGGGTCTTGAGACACATGCTAACTCGCAAACTAGAGAGCTAGCGACCTAAACGGTAGCCTTCAAGTTATTTCCTTTAAACTTAAATAGCCAAAAACTTACCACTTCCACAAGGATAGGGAGGATAACTATTAACAGTTATTTAACCTTTAACATGAACATTAATCAAACGTAATCATTTTTTCTGAGTACATGATACCATACAGCATCCATATCAAACTTGGTGGGCCGCACTAACATTAAACTTTCATATCAAGGCGGGGGCCTCAAACTAGTGCCAATTGCTCACCTCCATTTTTAAAAGTGAAGAACGTCTGGATCTGCGTGTTACGTCATATCTGAGCATGCGCTGAAAGAACGCACCCGGGATCAATTTAAACAGGAAAAGATCAAATTCAATCTTGCTAATATTTTATAATGAAACTCAGGACATGTTTAATATAGATATATATTCATATTTTACTGGACTTGTGAATGGCGTATAGAAGGGTTTAGATTCTGTTCCACAGATGGCGCTAATGCACACCGAAAGCTGCTTGCCAACCGCCAATAAACAACAGAAGAAGAAAAACACGACACCCTGACAACTTTACTGTAAGCAGGTGCAAGATACCTCAATCGGATTCGGGAAAGGAAAATTCTTCTTTCCGTTTCATCAAATAAACCAAATGCAATTGGAATATTTGGGTCCATGTATACGTGGCTATTGCGTGATCGGACCATTCAACATCTGTGCATATAACTCCACAAAACAATGGTCAAATACAGGACAAGTTTCAAACAGGTTCTACAAAGTATCAAAGACCAATCCAAATAATGGAATAATTATGGAGTGTCCCACGGCTAGAATGTAAATCACAATATGGTGGGAACTTGCCAGAGGTCTGCGGCCTCAAGAGTGTGTGTGCTTTTCTAGTTTGTGTGTTTTTTTGGCTTATCATTGCAGTACTCAGCATTGCCAGGCGTGCAGTCAGTGTACTTGTATGATAATGTCACCCCCTGTGCAATCAATAATTTAAAAAAAAATCACTAATTTGACCCCCTCAACATTATCGCTATGCGCAAATCCAAACACGCGCCTTTTTACAGCCAAGTGGGGGCGTTCCAAAGGTTTTTAGTTAAGCTACTAAACAACGTCTGCAGTTGTGTTTCAGAGTAGCGGTTGGTCTTGAGCAACGTCAAAGCAGGTGTGTATGACAATGTTCCTAAAAATACAATCATTTTAATAATTGTCATTTCCCATATGGGAAAATAGTACTGGCTTTACTATGATAGTTGACAGTTCAAAGGCAACTTTCTCTAAATCATACATTTTCTCTGCTATACGTATTATATAACATCTCAGTAAGTATGATACATATTTCTGAAAAGGTTTGATGCCGAAGTGATGAAAACAGGGCTCACGGCGCACGAGTGGTTAGCATGCTGGGCCTCACAGCTAGGAGAGCAGAGTTCAATTCCACCCTCGGCCATCTCTGTGTGGAGTTTGCATGTTCTCCCGGTGAATGCGTGGGTTTTCTCCGGGTACTCCGGTTTCTTCCCACATTCCAAAAACATGCTAGGTTAATTAGCGACTCCAAATTGTCCATAGGTATGAATGTGAGTGTGAATGGTTGTTTGTCTATATGTGCCCTGTGATTGGCTGGCCACCAGTCCAGGGTGTACCCCGCCTCTCAACCGAAGACAGCTGGGATAGGCTCCAGCAACCCCGCGACCTTCGTGAGGATAAGCGGTAGAAAATGAATGAATGATGAAAAGCGGCCATGTTGCTGCGTCAATGGCGACTTCCATGTTAAGTTGGACTAATGCCAATGAATGGCTTGCACATATACTATACAATGTTGATGTATATGTTTTGAAATTAAGAAGCAAAAGATGACTGATTAGGGCGGCACGGCGGTCAAGTGGTTAGCGTGCAGACCTCACAGCTAGGAGACCAGGGTTCAATTCCACCCTCGGCCATCTCTGTGTGGAGTTTGCATGTTCTTGCATGTAGAAAATGAATGAATGAATGACTGATGACTGATTAAATTATAAAAACAGCTAAACAGCGCCCCCTGGGTGTCATAATACACTATTAGTCACTATACAGCAATAGCTTGGTTACATGCGCAACAGACTTGAAAAGATGGATGTAGGCCAATGACTTGGCTCATTTAATAGCAAAGTATAGGGCAATTACAGTCTATTATACTGCACCTTAAAAAAAAAAAGCAGTAGCGGAGCTCATTGGGAGGGAAACTAGAACATTAGAACACAAAGTGAGTGTACTGCAAATGCAGGCAATCAGCCATATTTGGCACATCTTGGATGAATCTATTCAAATGAGGGAGCTATTTTTGTGAGACTTAAGTAGCTTGCGCTGTCCTTTTTTGTTTATTTATACTTTGTGTGTGTGTGTGTTTGTGTTTGTGTGTGTCACCTGGGTCTTCTGCAGGTTTTGCAGTCCTTCCTTGAGGTTCTGGACCTGATGCTTGAGCTGCTGCTTGTCCTCCAGACTCTTGTCCAGCTCGGCCTCTCGTTGTTTTAATTCCTCCCTCATCTTCAGGAGTTGCTGCAACACAAACAAACAGACGGTGACATCAGTAATCACGCGGCGCGACAACCCGCCGACAATCTTTTGTATGGATGATATTCAACATCTGAACGTGGATTGCATCAAAAGGTGAGGAAAACAAGCATCTTTTTCAGCCTGTTGAAAGAAGAGCAATAAGTGCAAGTGTTTGATTGCAAACAATCAAGGCGTACAAAACGACACAATGAAATGTCATTTGGGATTCCTCCTTTATCGCTGACAAATATTCTTATCGCGCGCTCGCCCTCTGAAGTTACCCGCCGTAGGCAGATGAAAAAGGTGGGCCTCCCGCGGCGCCAATCCCGTTGACGAGATGTTTTGGCGAGAGATGCAGGGGGTCTTTGAGTGCTTTTGTGCAACGGGAGCTCGCTAATTCACAAGGAGGGAGGGGTTGGAGCGAGATGGGCATGCTTGATCGCAACACGTGGACGCCCCGGCGAGGAGACGCGCCCAATTTATAGCCATCCAATTGATTGAATCAATTCAGGCCTTCAGTATAAAAGGTAATTACTCTGCAAGCAGACATGAACAGCGGGACATGAATGGATTCTCTTCTTTTTCAGCATGAGGACCAGTGATGATAGCCAGATGAAAAACAGACATAATATTCACGCAGATGTGCTTTTCGAAGACCTACTTAAAAAAAGCAACAACAAAAACATACCCGTTACTTTAAGGTATATACATCATAATTAAAGTGAAATGATTTTTCTCTACAAGAGAGGAGAAATATGATCTCAGGGAAGAAGTACATTTGAAACACTTCTATGCTAGGACTACGTTATGCTAGCCATAGCATTTCAGTATGTGGAATCAAACTATGGAATGGATTAATAATAATAATAATACATTTTATTTACATTGCACTTTACATTACATAAATCTCAAAGTGCTACAAAGAATATCACCTCATACTTCGCTATGTGATTACAAAAAAAGAACAACTTGTACCAGATGGAGGGGTAGGATTTAATAAGCTTTGCTTCTTCCTACTCCTTTTGGACATGTGGAACTGTGAACTGATTATGTGATGCATTCAATTGTAATATGATGCATGTTAAAACCATTACCATTACTAAAGAAAGATAATAACAAAGGTAAGAAAAAAATTCAAGAAATAACTCATGGCAAAACACGAAGGTGGTGTGAAGCTCACTGCCACATCTTGTGATTATTATTGGCATGTTTTTAAGTATCTGCAAAGGATCCATTGGATTTGCATTATTTCTTATGGGATTCAGTTAACGTACAGATTCATTAATGATGCAAACCAAGGTTCCTCTGTAGTTTTACACACCGTAGTCTGAACATGGTTGCCCTCATGTGTTAGCCACATGCTGATGAGTAAAGTTAATTTAAAAATTAAAAAATAAAATAAAAACCTTAAACCATATTAGGAAAGCAGGAAGTGAACAAATATAACAGTTACTGATTGTAAAAGTACCAGATGGAGGGGTAGGATTTAATAAGCTTTGCTTCTTCCTACTCCTTTTAGACATGTGGAACTGGGAACTGATTATGGGATGCATTCAATTGTAATCTGATGCATGTTCAAATGAAATAAAACCATTACCATTACCAATTAGCAACCTTAAATTCAAACCCATGTCATACAGTTCTTTTGTTATTTTGTATCCAGTGTCTTATCCCAGTGGCTATCGCAGGTGTACCCAATATTATGACCTCTGAGTGCTTTTGGAGTACTTTTCCTGTTTACCTTCTGCATGCCTTGCAGAGCTTGTTGCAGGAAGCTGAGCTGCTGACTGTGCGTGCTGTCCTCCTCGCTCCTCATCGGTTGGTTCTTGCCCTGCTCCTGCTTCAGCAGCTCCACCTCGTTTCTGTAGGCGTCCAGCTGACAGCGCAGCGAGTCATTCTCCTCCTTCAGGGCCTCCGCTTGCAACACACCTGGACGATAACAGGAAATGCCAAGAGGCCGCACACATTTTAAAGCAAGGTACATTTGAAGGCTTTTTCGGCAGACTGCAGCTGTAGTGAATAAACACTTTTAATGACACATTAGAATACATGCTATCATTATATACTCCCCATCCAAACTTTTTACAGAATTTACATTTTGCACTGTTGGATCTTGACGTTCGAACTAGAGTTTCAGAACTTTACTTTACTTTGGACGCAGTAAGTCATTTGGAACTTCTTATAAGATCCTGAGGGTTGTGGTACAACAAAATCTAGTGGTCCAATCTAGAGATCCAATTCTCGGCCCAAGTGAAGGTTGTTACTGGTGCCCAGTGTAGTCCAATAACCATCAGACGCAGGAGTTTAACAATCCATCTATGCATCGATTTATATTCCTGCCATCCAACTACATCAATCTGTGTTCAGCAAAGTTTCCACTTAGGACGAGATATATTCATCTAACATCAATTAAAGGGGCCTATTATCCTCATTTCTCCGCCCTTTGTATTGAGTGTTGTGGACTTCTATAGAGCAGCTACACACAGTAGCACAAAAAAGCACATAAAGCTTTCTAGATCTTTCAGAATCTGCACCTATTCCAGCTGTATTTCTTGGATTTCGTGGTTCCTGTGAAAATGGTCTGTTTTAATTTCCTGGCTGGAGACCCTTGACTTACCTGCCCTTCTGTGACATCACAAAAGTACATTTTTACCACGCCTTCTGAAACGGAACATTTTGAACCATCCCAAACTTCTTTCAGGACTCACTTCCAAATGTGCAAACCTTATTATCTGAAACGTTGGCATGGTTTAACACGAGAATACAACATTCTAACTACATTTATAGGTCAGAAACATGGAATAAAAAGCGTAATAGGTCCCCTGTAAAAGGTCATCTATCGATTCAATCAATATTCGGAAATGAAGCATTAGATTTAAGCACGGCACACGTTATGGCCGTGTTTTTAAATCAGCTGATGAACAGCCTATTTCAGTTGAATGGTTACTTGCTTACCGAAATAGTTTTTGTCTCTCTCCCATTTTTTCTTTTGGTACTTTGAAGCTCTACTTAGAACCTCCTTACAGTCCAACAGTGAACAATTTAAATTCTTGCAATTTTTCAACTGGTCTTAAAATGTTGATCAGGAGTGGATAAACAAACAGCAGCAAGAGACTAAATAAAGGGGAAACACACAATGCCTCATTATCGTTAACTCCTCATTATCATCCAATGTTTTTCAAAGCCTGAAAGCAACATTAAAAATGAAGCACGTGAGCGTCATGCAATCATATCAGGACATTTTGGGACGGACACGCGTTTGCCTGGTAATTGTCTGCTGGTACAGCTCATCTTTTTCCAGGGTGTAATCAAAAGCCTTTAAATTAAACCCAGCATGATGAGAGACAGGAGAAGAAACACCAGCGTCCGTCTATCAAACACTCGCTTCTTAGTCACGGGTGTGTGAATTAATAGATCGACTGTGAATGAAAAATGAGGGGGTGACCTTTAAGGCGAGTGATGGGTGATGAGAATCCTTTCAGTGCTGTGTCGTAGTCACACTGTTTATGGATTTGAACTACTAATTCAGTGTACTGCCAAGACAGTTTGTAATAACTAATATACAGAGTAGAGGAATATTGGTACGTCTTTTCTGAAGTACTTAAGTATCTTCAGTGTTTTGTTGTTGTTCCTTATTTTACGGTTGCCAAGATGGGTTGTTATCGAAAGTGAAAGTGACACTCAAGTAAGCGGGAGACTGCAAATTATAGGTTGGGATCATTTTGAAATAGCAAAAAATCATTCTAGGTATGATTTTCTAGGTATTTGACTGTTCACTACACATTTAATGGAACTGTCTGTGTCATTGTTACCACACCTCATACACAACAGAGAATAAGAAGATGTAGCAGGAGGTATCAGTGTTGCCAACTAAGCTATGGTTAGTGTTCAATAAGAACTCCCTCTGGATATTATTTTTACAAAAGTGACTGCCGACAAATCTAGACTTTTGGATACCGAGGTGCCTCCTGGGATTGAAGTTAAAAAAAACAGCAGTCCATCTTCATTCATTCATTTTCTATTCCTTATCCTCAAGAGGGTCGCTGGTATGCTGGAGCCTATCCCAGCTGTCTTCGGGCTAGAGAGGCGGGGTACACCCTGGACTGGTGGCCAGCCAATCACAGGGCACATATAGACAAACAACCATTCACACTCACATTCATACCTATGGACAATTTGGAGTCGCTAATTAACCTAGCATGTTTTTGGAATGTGGGAGGAAACCGGAGTACCCGGAGAAAACCCATGCATGTACAAGGAGAACATGCAAACTTATGGTAATAGAACCCAGATGCCCGAGGGGGGGGGATCGAACCCGGGTCTCCGAGCTGTGTGATCTGTGCACTAACCACTCGGACACCATGGAGCCCAGTGTGTCTTCTAATTGGTAAAATTATAAAGATGTGACAGCGTCAGAGAAAGCAAGCATAGGTTTTATTTTTCTAGCACATTACTGTGGTGCTTTCAAGGACATCCAAACAAAGTGCAAAATCTTAATACGTGTGGGCTTCCTAACGGAGACTGACTTAAAAGCACGTATTGCTCTTCTCAGCGAGCAGCGGGTGTTTCTGTGGGCCCTTCCAGGTGGCATGTTTCATTTATGACATAAAACAACAAAGACAAGCGACAGATGGAAGTTCATTTGAAGTTCTAAACACATTTGTTGTGCTTTTTCTTGTTCTTCAATCACATTTTGTCCCCCACAGCATTATTCCTCTCTTCTACAGCATACATTACAATTACATGCAAATGCACCACGGCCAATTATGCAATTTAGGCGATGACGTCTGCTGCAGACCGTCTCAGCCACTGAACATCGATAGGACGGTTCAAACAGTGGCAATGCAAAATCCATCCATGTGTCAACTCCACTGCAAAAGCACTAATCACGAGCGCGGTCACGGCAAGCTGGAGCCGATCCCAGATGGCTGTTAATTCAATATTCCCCGCAAGTCAGTCGTGATCAACAACAGATTACGGGCGGTAAAAGGATGGCGATAATCCCAGAGCGTTTTGTCCGCCAGATCTCTTCTGGACATATAACCCGACCTATCGAGCGCAGCCTGAGGACGGGTTATTGTATTCTCACCTCCGGGGATGTCCGGTATTATCGGCATTGCTCTGCTGCAAAGTGGAGAAGCGGGGCAGGGATGGGGATGGGGGAACAGGATGAGCTCCTCGGGAATGTACAATACGCGGAGTAGACATCGGAGATAAGACCGCCGTATTCATGAGTGTTGCACGAGGAAAGACTGTTCATGGACGCTCGCTGGGCATCGCCTTCTGCGCACATTTGATGCGGGTGGTATTGATCTGAGGTCCATCAAAGCGGTGTGAGGAGGTGTCAAACGCTTGGTCAGATTCAGAGCGATTCCCTCCGTTCGTTCATTTAGCGGGTGCCGTTATCGACCTGCAGGCCATCCGTGATGGGGTTCATGCTACATGCGCACACAAACAGCTTTTTCCTATCGCTGTGGTGGAGTCTGACGCAGGTCATCGATTGGCTCCTAAAGAGACCCTGAATCATGATCATCATTTTTATGTTGTTGATTAAAGCCGAGTTTGCGGCCATGTAACCGCAGATACGTTGTTTAAAGGTCAGCGAGGGTGAGCGATATAACAGGTACCACCTATGGCAGGAATTGCCATATTAGCAGCTGCCGTCGCCTGGCGATGACAAGCCTTTTTCAGCGGTGCTTATTACCGAGAAGGGATGCATACATCTCGGTTGCGATTAGCAAGGCTGTCGTATTAGCTAACAGGAGATACTGAGCCCATTACACCATAAGAGGAGCCTGTGTCTGTGTGTGTGGTTGAGACTTAAACACTGCAGATTAGCGGCGCTGTTCATTTTTGTTGCTTCAGCAAACAGGAACAGCCACCGTGTTCGATTGCCATGACTTGACAACAGCTTTGGACAACTTCACGTGCACATTTCAACACACTCTCAGCGTGTTCTCTGCAAGCATGAGAAGTTTCAGTCGGAAGGTGTTCCGTTTTTACCCAAAAATATGATCTTTTTTTGACTGCATAATCCCAGGGTAGTTTTGATGCTGGAAAACTGAAGGAAAACTGAAATGTAAGCAGGTCAGAAGCAACGGTTTTGGGGGGCAATTTTCAACAAAAACGTGGTTGTAAATATCGCAATAGCAAAAATATTACATTTGATTGAATGGAACAAGACTGCACGGTGATCAAGTGGTTAGCGCGCAGACCCGGCAGCTAGGAGACAAGGGTTCAATTCCACCCTCGGCCACCTCTGTGTGGAGTTTGCATGCGTGGGTTTTCTCCGGGTACTCCGGTTTCCTCCCACATTCCAAAAACATGCTAGGTTAATTAGCCACTCCAAATTGTCCATAGGTATGAATGTGAGTGTGAATGGTTGTTTGTCTATATGTGCCCTGTGATTGGCCGCCCTCGTGAGGATAAGTGGATAAGAGGAAAATGAATGAATGAATGAATGGAATAATATTGAAATAGATGCACTTTAGAGATGCTTCATTCGTTCATTGTGCTTCATTATCAATACCTCAATAGTCACAATACATTCACCAATAAGAATCCAATTCATTAAGGTAGGCAATGAAGCCATTTGGAAAGCTGCACATTTCTATACGGCACAAACATCAGTATAAGAACAAAGCCAAGTGCAAAGTATGAAACTCCAGCCCCCAGTCTCCACTCATCACTCCCGTGTGATTCTTCCTATTAGAGAAGAAGCGCTTTACAGTCAATGCAAATTTGATCCCACGCCAAAACCTGGAAGTCCAGGCCACGGTCATACTGAGTCAGCAAGCTTGTTGCTGCATCACTTGTGTGCTGATATCATTGTCAGCGATATTTCGATGGTGTCTCATTTACATGCTAATATCGCCCGATAATCAGATATCCAATGTTTGAAATCTCATTGGTGTTGGCAGTTTGACCAGAGCTCTAATTTACTAACTTTTTATAGTAGGCACCGTTGAAGGCAGCATGCGTACCTGAGTCTTCAGAGTCTTTGCTATCTGGGGCCTCCTCCATGTCATCGTCGGACATTTCCATCTCCTCCTCGCGCCGGATGCCCATCAGTTGCTCGTTGTGCATGTTCCTGATCTCCTGGAAAACAAAAGGAGAAAGGAGAGACGGGTCAAGACAGCCATCACTTAAGCCCAAGTCGCCAGCTTTGATTTTCCACTGCTGCTGGCGTTGCGAGGGAACTAGAGAGCAGATGAGTAAAGATGACAAAGACGCTCTTCCAGACCCCACCGTTTTTATTCTGGCACAAAAAAAAAAAAAAACACTCATGCTGGGCGAGAAAACATGACGCGTCCTACATTGTTCCCAGTTTTATTTATAATGCCGGAATAAAGGCCGGCAATACCAATCATCTTGCTTGTGCTGGGACTCTATCAAAAGGATGGACACGTCCCTGGTTGGTCATGAGGTCTTGTGAGTCCTGTGTAAAAAGTACGCTGCTTCGTCCTTTCTGAGAGCTGCCATCAGAAGGCAGCTACACGGGCGTTATGATGGCATGGCGGGTGCGACAATATGATGGGCTGTGGTGATAAATGGCGTTCAATCAGTCCCAAAGTGAGAAAATGGCCTTCTTCTGAACACAAGGTGGTATGGGTAGCCTCCCCTGCGGACTGCTTTCTATTGTTAGCTCAGCAAGGGAAGCTTCTACTGTTGTTCTTGTTGTTTCTGCATAACAACAGGTTACTCGTTGCCTGTGCTTTTCTTTCTCTGGTCTCAAACGTGGCCAAAGCTTCTCTTCTGTTATCTGGACATCTTCTCGTTCGGCCTCCTCTTTAAAATCATGACATGTTTTGCAAGAAAATTATATTCGGTAGTTGGGCAGCGTTTTGCCACCACCGGAAGGCGCTTTATTCAGGGTGACTTAAATACTATCCACTCTTTCAATTTGTACAATGTGATGTGGGAAATGTACTAGGTTCAATGTATATTCTTGGCCATTACTTGGTGCTATATTGATCGTACGGAACTACAACGGTTAACACAAAATATATGAAGATCTAGGCTGCACGGCGAACGAGTGGTTAGCGCGCAGGCCTCACAGCAAGGAGACCAGAGTTCAATTCCACCCTCGGCCATCTCTGTGTGGAGTTTGCATGTTCTCCCCGTGCATGCGTGGGTTTTCTCCGGGTACTCCGGTTTCCTCCCACATTCCAAAAACATGCTAGGTTAATTAGCCACTCCAAATTGTCCATAGGTATGAATGTGAGTGTGAATGGTTGTTTGTCTATATGTGCCCAGTGATTGGCTGGCCACCAGTCCAGGGTGTACCCCGCCTCTTTAGCCTGAAGACAGCTGGGATAGGCTCCAGAATACCCGCGACCCTCGTGAGAATAAGCAGTAGAAAATGAATGAATGAAGACGGACCGCCGTTTTCTTTAACTTGAACACACATGGATACCCTTTTCTTTCGAAACCAGTTCAATCCCAGGAGGCACCTCGGTATCCAAAAGTCCAGATTTGTCAGCAGTCCCTTGTGAAAATAATATCCAGAGGGAGGTCTTATTAAACACTAACTATAGCTTAGTTGGCAACACTGATCCCTCCTGCTACATCTTCTTATTCTCTGGTGTGTATGAGGTGTGGTAACAATGACACAGACAGTTCCATTAAATGTGTTGTGAACAGTCAAATACCTAGAAAATCATACCTAGAATGATTTTTTGCTATTTCAAATATTTGCAGTCTCCTGCCTCTTGCTCGAAGATAGCTGGGATAGGCTCCAGCACCCTCCGCGACCCTTGTGAGGGTAAGCGGTAGAAAATGAATGAATGAATGTGAAGATCTACTATGCTAACACAAGTAGCGACTAGTACTTTGTGGTTCCTGGGGATTGAGGGAAATGACAATGTGGGAAGATGGTACTATTGCGATCAGCGTTTGTTGACGTCTTTCGTGTATATCAGGATGTTCTGAACTCCTGCTTCCAAGCCAGTTTTAGCGCATAGTACAGTATGTGCTCCTTCTTTAGAGAGCAAACCAGCTGCTGGTTCCAGCGGTATCACACCAAGTTGCTTCAATCACGCGCCATCAACTAAATTAGGCCCCTCACTAGCATACGTGCTTTTATCCACATCCTCACTAAAATACACCAATGCCAAAAAAACAACACAATCAACAATCCCTGTATAACTGCAAACACCGGCTGCGGTACCCATCCGTTTATACGCTATTAATCATAAATGTGCTGTCATTAAAAAATATTTCAATCAATAGACTGCATAATATATCCCCCATCCAAACTGCAGAAGGGAGCAAAATAAATGTGCCTGAAAGTAAATAAACTTTCAGCCATCTGTCAGTTGACATTTTTCAGACGGAGCTCGACGGCAGAGGTCAGACACACACACACACACACACACACACACCAGCCGACACACACAACCATCTGCTGTGTGTACACACTAAAAGACAAGTAGAGGAAGGCGGCTGAAGTGTTGACTGTGCCTTGGAGCTGCATCTTGCCCATCTCCCCATGCTTCACCTCCAGGCCAGCCTATCACAGAGAACACGTACGACTTACTCACCTCGTCCGTTTACTCTTTTTTTTGTGTGTTCCTCACACAGAATGAATTAGCTGAGTCAAACCGCTTCAGTATTTGGTTCCGTGGCTCCGCTAACACGCTCGTAAGCAGCGCTGAGGCGCATTATGAGCAGGACGTATCCTTGTCATTTTCTCACATTTTATTTCATGTGAGACTGGCTGCCAACAGCACAGGGAGAAATATAAGCGAGGAAGAGAACCGCCACTCGCAGAACGCCATGTGCTTCATCGGCAACACACACACACCATTTGTACTTGTCAAAATTAAAAACACATCCCGATTGCTAATGTTAGACTGGATATGAATAAACACTTCATTTTTACATTTTGCCCATCATCTACAATCCTTGTGTGAGACATGAACACATCTTTCTGTTGTCTGTGCATTCTAAAGATATACAAACAGATAAAAAGAGGCAGCCCATTACTGCACATAAAGGAAAAGGAAAACCAATACCGCCTACTTATTCTACTTTACTACAAGTATAAATCCATTTAAATAATAATGTCATAATTTTGGGGGGTATATTTTTTTGTTAAGTTTAAGTATATTATTCACTGTCTTACCTGCAGACTCATGGGAATTTGCAAACATGAACCTGGTTTTATTTGTGCTCATCTGTGTCTTATTCCCCCTCGGATTCGAGCAGGCTTCATTGGTTCATGCTCAAAAATAGGCGGGACACACACCAGTCAGACGGTGCAAGATCCAATCTATTTATACTCTCCAGGAGGCGGGTCCAGACAGGAACGGTCTGCTCTTTAGTGGTGTGAAATGACAAGTTAGGATACAGTAGAGTGCAGCCTCTCTTCTATTCACGGCCACTCAGTACGAGCTTCTTTTGTACAATTAGAGACCTAACAGCAATTTTCCTGCCTTTGCCTTTCCGCACATCCGAGCTGTAACAATTGACTCTACAATTTGCCTGCCTTTATAGGTCGTATAACGGAGGGCGGACGACTGGGTTTGATGGGTTCTGTGTAAAAGGCAAAGGCCGATAAATACCCGATCTTGTGTTAGAAGCTCTGATGTGGCAATTTAGTGTCATTTCTGCGTGAAAGAGTGGAAGTAGCAGATTGCCTGTGGCAACACCTACCTTTAAAAAGAGTTGACTGCTGCTTCTACTGTGAGAGTTTGTCATATCTTTGATTGCGTAGACATTTAAAAGACTATATTTGCTTAAGAATAAAGACACTTACCCAACAAGTCCAGGCATGTGACATACATCATGCTAATTTAGCACTAGATTCAAATCAAAATGATGTAGCTACAGCTATAGTGTTCCTTACACGGGTAGGCGGCAGGGAGGGCAGAGGTTTGGATGTCCTGTAGTCTTCACGTCATGTGACTTACTGTCCAGGATGGAGTCTGTATCACCTGTCTGCTCTTAGTCGTGCTTTCACTATCAATACAAGACATGAAAAACTTTCCCATGTGTCGTAAGGAAGGAAGACCGTGAGATCTAATTACCCATGAGTCATCTCAACAGTTCATTTGAAACGCCAAGAAAAGTTGGACCAACCTCTGCTTGCTTGCGCCACACGTCCAGGTTCTTGCGTTGCGCTTTGGAGAAATGGTCCCATGCCTTTTGTTTGGAAGCGGCTTGGAATACAGACACAATCTGCTCAACTGTGGCGGGATGCAGGGGAGCAAGGAGCAGAAACCATCCAGAGACGCAGAGATGGAGACAGAGGGCAGGTGGGAGGGAGCAGAGGAGCGAGAGAGTGGAGTCAACTATAGGGATCTATATAAAAGTACTCTGTGTGTGTGTGTGTGTGTGTGTGCGTGCGAGTGTAAGCATGTGCTCGTCTTACCTGTGGATGCCAAACGCATTGGCTTGCAGCAGAACACTCAGATATGGACAAAAGTATTGGGACACACCTCTTGATGAATGAATGGCCCCGTATTCTAGTGTCAGAGGTCTCACAATAGTGTAGTTCTTATGAGAGGCAGCACGGATGAATTTGTCGTACTCAGCATGCAGTTTGGCTCTGGACTATGTTGTACAGTACAGATAGTCACAGACAAAAATATTAGACCAGCCTTGTTTCTTTAATTAGTTGTTCTTTTGAATGGCTGGCACCAAGTGTGTTATCTAAAGAATACAATGAATGTCTAAAAGCACTGCTTTTTGCAGTACAATGCCATAGCTATTGATGTAATCAAGATAATAATGGTTTTATTTCATTTGAACATGCATCAGATTACAATTGAATGCATCACATAATCAGTTCACAGTTCCACATGTCCAAAAGGAGTAGGAAGAAGCAAAGCTTATTAAATCCTACCCCTCCATCTGGTACTTTTACAATCACTAACTGTTACATTTGTTCACTTCCTGCTTACCCTAATACAGTTTAAGGTTTTTTTTTTTTAATAATGTACCTTGTACCGAAGTACTCTGTGATATGAGCATCCAATGCCATAATGGGTACCATAGTGCATGTCAATATAGTGATATATATAGCACATCATGACTGGTTCAAGACTCTTCATCCTTGTATTTAGCAAACATCAACTGCTTGTATTGTTTCTTGAATTGGCTCATCGTTGTGCATTGTTTGATTTCCTTACTCAATCCATTCCATAGTTTGATTCCACATACTGAAATGCTATGGCTAGCATAACGTAGTCCTAGCATAGAAGTGTTTCAAATGTACTTCTTCCCTGAGATCATATTTCTCCTCTCTTGTAGAGAAGTATTGGATGACATTTTTAGCTAATTGCTTATTTTTAGCCTTATGCATTATTTTAGCTGTTTGATGATGAACTATATCAGCAAGTTGAAGTATTTGTGATTTTAGAAATAAGGAGTTAGTATGTTCTCTGTAGGCGGCATTATGAATTATCCTTACTGGCCTTTTTTGCAGTACATTTAGTGAGTGAAGATTGCTTTTATAGTTATTATCCCATATTTCCACACAATAAATAAGATATGGTAGAACCAGAGAGCAATGTAATATTGTAATAATGTAATGTGTACTTTAATTACACTCTAACAAGCTATGTTGTCATCATCATTATATTTGTAAGAACAAAATTACCTTTAGTTGTACCAGGCAATAAAGTGAACAAAGAGTTTAGACAGTTTATTCAGCTTTATTTTTAAGATGTGCAGCAAAGCCCGCTTTTTTTTGTCTTACATTGGAATTTCTTAATCATTTTGTGTAAACTCATTCCTTACTATTTATAGACGCTCCCTGAGACACACCGTATTCACTTCCTGTAGGGTCACTGGAGCTACTGGCCGGAGGTCCCAACACTTTTGTCCACACGGCACTCAAATTAAACACCTGATAATCAGACATGCTCACTTTCTTTCTAGAACAGTATCATCAAATAATTTGCCTTTTTTTAAATTTAGTTTCTGCAAGGGTTGACTTACTTTTACACCCGCATGATAGTAATTCTAAAATAAATACAAATGGCTGGTAATGACGGCTTGAGGGTTTGACTCTGGGACAGATTATTTAATAGTGACGCCTTCAATAAGAACACTTTCATTTGATATGAGCCAGTGTGCTCATGTTGGGTGGTCATGGAGGACAATATGGGTGGTCTGGGTATCCCATAAGCACTAACACACACACTGGGGAAGTCAATAAGACCACCAGACAAGAAGTGTGTGTGCTGTGTTGAGAGAGCGAGCGAGGGGGAGAGAGAGAGAGCACAGCGTGGGGATCAATAGCATCATCCCAGCACTCTGTAATTTGATGGATCTGATCGATATCGAAGGCAAAGAGAGCGTGGAGACTTTCATGGCTCGGAGCTTTCATGCGAGACGAGCGGTAGGCGTGTGTTTTGGGTGGAAACATGTTTGGACTATTTATTTACTATACAGTAAGACAAAACAACTCTTTCTGGAAAGGCGGGATGGGGTTTTATGTTGTTGTTCGGGGATTTAATTGTTATTGTAAAGCCTTGAGCACTGAAAATTCAATTATGTGGATTTGCTTTGGTTTTAGTGCAACAGTGCAAATATGATTGCAAAGTGACATTACTCAAGTAATTAAAATAAAAGCATTAATCTGTCTCTTTAAATATGGATTAATTTATTCCTATATTGCTATTTTCCCTAGAAATGCATGCGGACCAAAGGTAGTATCGTGTGTTCATATTCAGTGTAGGATCCTTGAATGGGTTTACAAAATCCAACGAGGCCTGCGCATGAAAACTCAAACACTTATATTTTACATTTTGGACACCAACCCAACAAGTTAGAAAGTTAGATATATTTAAAGCTTTTTCCATTTTTGGCATTTACATTTTTTTTTTGTCCCATAATAATTTCCCTTCAGGCTGTGGCCGTGACATATGCTAGCATACATGTACTACATATATCATAAATGTTTTAGAATCATTGGCCAAAGTGTCACTGAGTTATAGCAATTAGCAAGATGCCCCTGCAGAGATGTTTTGATTGATGGCGGCCATGTTTTTTAACCTACTTTGCTCAAATTTGACACACCTGTGCTTGTCAGTCCCCTAAAGTTGTGTGACAAATGCCCTAAAGTTACGGTGTGTGTATGCATTTTTACAAATGTATGCAACTTATGGTGTTAAATAACAGCACGACCACATGGATTTATTGTCCTAAAAATGACAGCAGAGGAATCACATTATTAATGTATGTTTTTCATTTTGTTCACGAGTAGTAGAATAGTTAACGTATACAAATAAATACCACGCATGTCTACTATTTTCAATGCTAGACAGAAACATTAGCAATGTTGTTTTCCAACAGACCCAATTTCAAATGTTTAATGTGTTTTTAGGCTCCAAAACACCATTGCCATGTAAGCAAATGTCTAAAAAAAAGTGACTTGTTTGCTCAAACTTACCTCCGTGCCACCGTCCCAACAACAAGCAGTGTTACGCAACAAGTACTTACGTCTCTTGCAGCATTGGGTGCTTTGTGTACCACAGTCTTGCAGAAAAAAACAAACATTTCATATGGTACTCGTGAAACTTAGACACCTGAAAGTTTGACTGGACTTATTTGGTATTTCTCTTTCCTGTCCGTTTTCTGCACAACAAGCACGATGCTATAACAGTGTCTCCGTGTAATCCCGGCGCTAAATAAAATACCCATAAAAGCCCTGGAAAAAGGAAGCGTGACACTCACACTGAGCCAGGATGCCAGACAGCGCTGTCTTGAACTTGTCCTTGGCCTCCTCCATCTCCTTCTCGTGCTGACTCTTCTCCGTCATCAAGCGGCGGATGTGACTGTTGGATGACTGGATCATGGAGTAGAAGCTGTTGGCGTTCCGCCGGTTGACCTCGCCACGCTCCAGCCACGTCAGCAGCACCCGTACCGCCTCGGCGAACTTGCTGTCGTCTGGGAAGGAGAAAGTGAAAAAGACGGTCAGAGATAACCTCCATGTCTTGGGTCAGGAATCCTTCCAAATCTAGTGTTGTTTTGAGATAACATACTAGTCTAGGGGTTCATCAGAGCGAGGGTTGGGTATGTTCTACTGTGGAAAAAAAAGTGAAGCAAAAAATCCAGTGCTTGCCATCATTCTAGGACAGGGGTCTCAAACTCAATTTGCTTGGGGGCCACTGGAGCTCGGGTCTGGGTGAGACTGGGCCGCATCAGGTTTTCAAAAAAAAAAACAAAAAACACATTTATTAAAAACAAAAAAAAAAATTAAAAACTTCGCTTTGGTTACAATTTTCTACAAGAAAAGCTCTGATAAAACATTCCACTGTTCTCAAATATCTTACTTCTTATTTTTCTACACAAAATAAGATGAAAAATAAACAAACAAATCAAGAATAAAGAAAATCAATCTATCAGTAATAAATAAATATAATAATAATAATAAAACGGTAAATAATAAAAACTTAAGAAAGCACATATAGTTGGTGGGTAGACAAATGATTTTTTTCAGATTAAAATGAACAAAGCATTATTAGAGCCCTGTAGACATGACAAAACACGACTATAGTCACATTTATACTCTTTTTATTTACAACATATTGCGCAACTGCAGGGTCTTGAGACACATGCTAACTCGCAAACTAGAGAGCTAGCGACCTAAACGGTAGCCTTCAAGTTATTTCCTTTCAACTTAAATAGCCAAAAACTTACCACTTCCACACGGATAGGGAGGATAACTATTAACAGTTATTTAACCTTTAACATGAACATTAATCAAAGGTAATAATTTTTTCTGGGTACATGATACCATACAGCATCCATATCAAACTTGCGCGGGCCGCACTAACATTAAACTTTCATATCAAGGCGGGGGCCTCAAACTAGTGTCCTGCAGGCCACATTTGGCCGGGCGGGCCGCGTGTTTGGGACCCCTGTTCTAGGAGGATTAACAAAAGAACTCCAACCGCTGGACTTTAGTGTAAACAGATTGTTCAAATTGAAGTTGCGAGTGGCGTGACAGTGATGGACGCTTTCAAAAAATGACCTAAAATGACTTCAGCTGGGGGTTCTTGGTTTTGATATAAGCCAATAATCAATAACAATGAAAGCTTTAAGAAAGTGTGCAGAGATGTATGTCTGTCAGAGCGCTGAGATGAGCAAAAGATGAAAAAAAAAAAGAAATAGATAAAGCAAAGGTGAGTAAAAGGATAGCAGGCCTGCGGGACGAAAGGGAAAACAAGTGTACAAATGACAAATGGGCTTACAGAGACAGACGCAGAGAACGGGGGGGGAAAAGCCATTTATAGACTGTCAGCTTGTAAAGTGCATCTGTGAGCTTCTTGCCATCAGAAGCAGGAATTGTTTCATTTTTTTTGGAGGACGGCGTTGAAAAAAAAAAAAAAAAAAGGCTAACCTTCCTCTGGCTGTAAAATTCAGAGGAAAAGCTTAATCTCCGGGTAAAATAGCTGGGATGTGTGCGCTCACAAGAGCCAGTGCCAAGTGATTAAAATATAAATCCTTGTTCAGAACAGCGTCGCGTCAGTTCTGTGCGCCAGGGCCAAGAGCAGGGGAGCGCCAAGGAAGACAGTGCAGTGATGGAGAGGCTTGGAAGTGTTATCAGGTAGCAACGACTCAGACCTGGAAGTGTCAGCGCTCATTAGCGGAACAAGTGTGTTCAGCCAGAAACACAAATGACGTTTTAGAGTGGAGTGCAAGGAAGAAGAGAGGAGAATAAAGTCTTTGTTTAGTTTGGGAGGAGATTTTACGTGTTGCTTTAATGATTCAGTGGAACCCTTTGTAGTGTAGTCAACACAAGTGGAAAGTAAGGCAAGAACTTCTGGAAAAATCCAAAGACTGCTCTTTTGTGATGCCACCACAGAAGGGTACCAATGATGGCATTGAGGAAAAATGTGATGACAACCATAGAAATTAAATATACGTTTTTGAGACATATAATGACTTGCATATAATGACTTACCAACAAACGTCACATTTCTACTGTGGTAGAAATGTGTATCTTTCTATTCTACGACCCCAGAAATGGAGTACTACAATAACGCACTGGCCACAAGTTTTGACAATGACAATTAATTCCACATAGTCTGCTGCCGCTGATTGATAAAATGAAGTCTCTTAGTCATGAAAATTAACGTAATCCCCAAAACACCATTACCACTGCATTTCAGCCCTGTCACAAAAGGACTCTCTGGCTAACATAGGTGAGAGTGCTGACAAGGACAAAGGCTGGAGATGACCCTGTCATCCTGACTCGGCAAGATTAACAGGCTGGAAGTTTTAAAAAAAGGCGATGGTCCTCGGTAGGTTTGCTTTTCTTCTGTTTACCGTAGTTATCTGCAAGGAAACACGCGCATCACCACCACCAATCACACAGTGGGGCAAAGACTTTTGGAAGATGGCCTGGTGTCAAGAAGGGCGGGAAAAAAATAACAAGAAAAAACACTTCTCTCCAGGAAAAACATCAGGGACATACTGGTAGTGGCATACTGGGGTCCTGAAGACTGCTGTGTTTTGATGAATCCCCTTTCCGATTCTTGTCCGAAGAAGAAAAGGTGAGTACTGCCATCAGTCCTGTGCCATGCCGACACTAAAGCATCCCGATGTTCCTCTGTGGGGTTGCTTCTCAGCCAAGGGAGTGGGCTCGCTGACTATTTTGCCAAAGAACACGACCATGAATAAAGAATGGAACCAGAACATCCTCCCAGAACAACGTCTCCCAGCCATCCAAGAACAGTTTGGTAACAAGTGACGCCTTTTCCAGCACCATTGCCATAAGGCAAAAGTGATAACTAACGAGCTCCTGGAACAAAACATTGACATTTTGGGTCCTTGGCCAGGAAATTCCTCAGACCTTATTGAGGACTTGTGGTCAGTCCTCAAGAGGCGGGTGGATGGGCTGCCATCAATCAAGATGTGGTCCAGAAGTGAACTGACAGCATGCCATGGTGAATGGAATGTAATATACATACTTGGGAAGATACTTCAGTACATCCAAAATATCTGAAAACAATACTTGGTCATTCTAAAAACTTTTGGCCACGACTATAATTACTTTTTAATAGCAGCAATACAATAGAAGACCACTAGGTGACATCAAATACCTTTTTTGGTGGCACTTTGCGCCAATGCAATTTGCTGTCGCGCTTAGTGTCACCAGTAAGGTGCCCAGTGGCGTGAAGTGGCTCAAACTGCATGCCACCTGGCTCGTGGTGGCCCGTAACGGCGGCAAAAATTGAGTTTGCCGGCAAGAAAACATCTAAATGTTTAAAATGTTTGTTGCGCTACTTGCATCAAACAATCAACGTGAAGTGTCCACCAAGTTGTACCAAATGTCGCAAACAAGCCACCTGTTGGAATCCACTGGAATGTAATGGTGCGTGCCAAGTTGTGCCAATGATGCTAGGAGTCCACTGGGCCGGTGCCGGTGCAAGTTTGCGGCAAAGATTACGTGATTGCCATGTAGTGGCTCGCCGTGGCGCCAAATTAATTAGGCGAAATAATCTTTGCCGCGAACTGCCACCAACTGGCGCCGGCCCAGTGGACTCCCAGCCTTAGTGGTAAATTATTTTACTATATTTTAGTTTTATTTAGTTTCAATTATAATGTGTTTACATGACTGTATGAAACGTGGCCATGCCACGAGCATACATAACTTGAGTGGCTTTTGTTCCACTTTGGAGGCTCCACTCTTTGTGTTACTCAAATATAACGTGGTCTGCCAACCTTTGATCTTGTCCCCCAGCTGACTGCACTCGTGCTCTGAGAAATGCACGATGGGTGGAGGCGATGGCGGCCGTAGACGATCTTCCTCCATCTTGCGCCGGTGCCGCTCCTCCCTGGCCAACATGCGCTGGTGGCACTCCCACTCGTACAGGTCGTCCCTGGCCTGGGCGAAGTCTACATGGAGGCGGCCCGTGTCTTTCTTGTCTGTGCTGGAGCCCAGGCGGATGCGATAACCTTGGCGGATGGAAGGAGGAGACGACAAGATGAGAGGAAGGGGAGGAGCTGAAACGACAACAATGGAGCTTAAAATCAGGTTAGTTGTGTGCTCAAACACAAGACGAGGTGAATGTTTAAACCTGCATTTAGCTTTTTAGCAGATACTTGACAGTAAAAAGTGACAGCGCCGAGCGCGAGACAGAAAAGAGGGTGTCAAAAACAGAGACGGATTGAAAGTGACAGTCTTGGTTGTGAGGCGGCCTTTGTTTCTGACAGCTGTCGACTTTTTATATCACATTCATACAAAAGTGAGGCTTTTTGTCAATGATGCCTTCAGAATGTTACCACATTGTACACATACACACGTTCCTGCGGGGTTACGTGTGAGGTGGGAGGGGACCGTGCGGCTCCACATTGCGGCAACCAAGATGGACAAGGAGGATCCATAGAGCAGGAGACCTGAAAGGCTCCACGTAATAAGAGACTAACTCGATATTTTGTGTGCGCTAGATCATCTTCTGCAAATTGTGTTTAGAATGTTTGACGCCTTATTGATTCTTCCCGTCAGCCCTCCAGCCACCATTTTCTCTTTTATCTTTACTATTTTTGCTTGTTGGTTACCTGAAGATGTGAATGTACAAGTATAGATGGTAGATGGAGGGTGTATAAAGCCAATATACTGAGCTTGAATAGAGCGATATAGAGGATGTGCACAGGGTGTATAGATTTAGTGTATACTATACAGATAGAAGATATAACTGTGTATTCAGAAGGTGTACAGCAGGGATCTCAAACTTGCGGCCCGCGGGCCAAATGCGGCCCGCTAGTTTGAGGCCCCCACCTTGATACCAAAGTTTAATGTTGAAATGACACCTTAAGGCCGTGTGCACACCGGACACAATTAACATGATTTTGCCCCGCCCATACTGTTACCCTACCCTGTTACCCCGCCCTGTTTTGCTTTGGATTAGCAATGAAGCTAAAGGCTTATGACGCTGGGTACAAATAAATGCAGGAAATGATTTGGAATAAAAGGGAAAATACACGTCAAGATAAAGCATCTCATCAAACATGTTGTTAAAGTTAGCACGCTGCTCCCAGATGGAACTGAGTACCATGCTAACTTGCTAATTGGGTCAAATTATTAAGTTTCATTAATGTTCATGTTAAAGGTTAAATAACTGTTAATACTGTACATTTCAATCTGAAAAAAATCATTTCTCTACCAACTGTATGTGGTTTCTTATGTTTTTCTTATTATTTTACTTATTTATTACTGATTGATTGATTTATTGTCTTTATTCATAATTTGTTTATTTAATTTTTTTAAATCTTATTTTGTGTATAGAAAAATAAAAATTAAGATATTTGAGAACAGGGATAGGCTCCAGCACCCCGCAACCCTCGTGAGGATAAGCGATAGAAAATGAATCATATTGTTCTAAATCAGAGGTAGGGAACCTATGGCTCGGGAGCCAGGTAGGGCTCTTTTGATGACTGTATCTGGCTCTCAAGCATTTCTTACCACAATAAAAATGTATTTTTGCTAACAGTTTAAAGTAAACATCACAGAAATAATATTAAATTAAATAATATTAAAAATCAACAACTTTTTTATGCATTTTAATTCGTCCATCTATTTTCTACTGCAATGCGGCCGACCATATCCATCTTTCTTGAAGATATTTTCCAGGTCAAACACCAAAACTTGATTATTACTGGGTAATGCGGTAGTCTACCTCGGTCATTGAGATGTCAACATGTAAATATAAACTTTCCTCCTTTAGTCAAATAGTCACCTAGCTAAAGCTGCAGAACCAAGCCTTCTGACGAAGATGGCCAAAAGAATGAAATATACTGAGTATGGTGCAAAATTATGCAGCAGCAGAAGTTGTATTAATGGCAACAAGTATTTGATTTATTATTGGACACTGCGCTGCTCACAAAAGTGTGCTGGCCACACCCCATTGGCGTGGGGTAGTGTGCCTGGTCTACATAATTAGAGCCCATTATATCTAAAACTGTTGGTCTTACATAAAAATGCACACATTTTATTGCATTCAAAATGTATATGGCTCTCACAGATACGCATTTTAAAATATCTGGCCTTCATGGCTCTCTTAGCCAAAAAGGTTC
This sequence comes from Doryrhamphus excisus, assembly GCF_030265055.1. Lineage (NCBI taxonomy): Eukaryota > Metazoa > Chordata > Actinopteri > Syngnathiformes > Syngnathidae > Doryrhamphus > Doryrhamphus excisus. The sequence goes on from NC_080471.1 coordinate 4,990,217, forward strand.
CAGACCCCTGTTCTAAATGAACCAATATATTCCTTGACTTGAGGTGCCAAAAATGTCCCCCGGGCCACATTTTGGACACCCGTGCAGTAGGGTAAAAAGATGCATACATCATATACTGCATGTAGACCTTCAGAGAAAGGCGTGGACTGACTGTGCTGGTGCGTAGTGTTGGCTGGAGGCCACCGGATGAAGTACATAAGCAGGTCAAGCTACTCTTCACACCTTCTACACACTCATGGTGACTCACGGATCCAAAGTCTAATGCGAACAAATCATTTGAAATTATTCTTTTTTTTTTTCTGTCGGTAAATGTGTGTGGACGCGCTCCAACCGAACGCTGTAATGATGTCAAGTGTGACTCACTCATCTCAAGAGACAGAGGGGGTGACTGTGGCATGTGGGGGAGGGAAGCGGGTTAGAATGACACGGGGAATTGTGCAAACAGGAAAAGAAATGAGCCCGAGTTCGGGGGTTTTAAACTTCAGTCGGCCCCCTCGTTTGCTCACTGCTGATGCTTTGGGCTCCCAGTCTAGCACCACTTCAATATTTCATGCGAGTGTGTGTGTGTGTGTGTGTGTCTCCACATCACCCTGCAACCACACAGTCAAAGTCACATGGCCACACCCTCCATGAGGCAACAGACCAGCGTTACTTCCTTTTTAACCATACAAGCTCCACCCATCCCTGAGGTGTTGCCGTAGCAACCAGTCTTAATCATCCCAACTACCTTGAAGCAACTTTTGATGGATCACACCTAAATAGTTTGGGAAGACAGATGGCATGGGATACTACAATACCCATGAGCCTCTATTTCCACGGCTGTGGAGAGGCAGGTGTGAATCAGTGTTGCTGCAAATAGGCTGTCGGCGAGTCCCAGCTGGTCATTTACGGTTGGGAAAGAAAATACGCTAGCCCACTTCATTAGACGGAAACACCAACAAAGTTGGTCATCATTACTTCCAAACTTGATCGGTTATGAGAATGATGATGGACGCAATAAATCCATACATTATAACACCAGCACTGTGTTATCATCAGTCAAAGATCCTCTATTTACTGATAATGTATGCTGTTTTTAAGGATCGACCGCAAAGGTGCAGATTTCTGTTTATAAGGACACAAGACGGGGCTGCACGGCGGACGAGTGGTTAGCGCGCAGACCTCACAGCAAGGACACCAGGGTTCAAGTCCACCCTCGGCCATCTCTGTGTGGAGTTTGCATGTTCTCCCCGTGCATGCGTGGGTTTTCTCCGGGTACTCCGGTTTCCTCCCACATTCCAAAAACATGCTAGGTTAATTAGCCACTCCAAATTGTCCATAGGTATGAATGTGAGTGTGAATGGTTGTTTGTCGATATGTGCCCTGTGATTGGCTGGCCACCAGTCCAGGGTGTATCCCACCTCTCGCCCAAAGACAGCTGGGATAGGCTCCAGAATACCCGCGACCCTCGTGAGGATAAGCAGTAGAAAATGAATGAATGAAGATGGACTGCCGTTTTCTTTAACTTGAACACACATGGATACCCTTTTCTTTCTAAACCAGTTCAATCCCAGGAGGCACCTCGGTATCCAAAAGTCCAGACTTGTCGGCAGTCGCTTTTGTGAAAATAATATCCAGAGGGAGGTCTTATTAAACACTAACTATAGCTTAGTTGGCAACACTGATCCCTCCTGCTACATCTTCTTATTCTCTGGTGTGTATGAGGTGCGGTAACAATGCCACAGACAGTTCCATTAAATGTGTTCCAGGCTCCAGCACCCCCGCAACCCTCGTGAGGAAAAGCGGTAGAAAATGAATGAATGAAGGACACAAGACCAGTCCAGGGTGTACCCCGTCTCAAGTCAATGATCCCCTCCTGGACATGAGCGCTATGGTGGCTTCATGGACATACTGCAAAAACATTCTGGCTATTTTAAGGACCTAGAGCAGAATTCCTACTCAAAGATCCTCTATATTTGACAGTACCACTTTTGTGCTGCAAAATCACTATTGCAATTTTTTTATGCCATTTTTGACGCTCTACTGCTCGTCAAAGATCCTTTATATGTGACAGGAGCACTTTTCTGTAGCTAGGACCAACTACAAAAATAATGTTGTTTTGAAGGATGGACCACAAAACGCAAATCAAGGATCTTCTGAATATGACGGGTGCACTTTTCTGTCTTGAATAGCCCACTGAAAAAAATGAGCCCAAGATCCTGTATTTGATAGGATGTCAATGTTGTTTTTAGGAATGCCAAAAAGTTGGAAATGAATTCAGTCTGATGTTATCTGGATGACAGATTTGGGTTGCAGGCCTGCATTCGGGCACGCGATGTTTCCACTAATGGACGACCAAAACTAAACATCAACACTCCAGATGTTCCTTACCGGACAGGAAGAGAGCTTTGTCCACCGTGAACTCTTCGGCAAAGCGAATATGGCAGAAGTTCTTCTTGCTCTTACGGATGGCGGTGATGTCGCCGCACTGTCCGAACACCTCCATGATGAGCTGCTCGGTGGCGTTCTCCGGCAGGCCGCCTACAAACACTGTCTTACAGCCTGGAGGGCGCTCCCTAGTGGCCGGAGGTGGCAGGTCTGTTCAAAGGAAGCACACAAAGTTGAGTTTGAACGCCCGGGCTTGGAAAACCGGAGATAATCCATTCGCTTTAGTCGAAAACATCAATTATTTAGCTCTTGGGATGTATTTTTATATAAGCAAAGGCATTATAACAATATTTGACTATTAAAAGAAGTAAAGGGAGCCGTTGCAGAGAAGTGGCGCCTGTTGTAAGATGTTAAATAATTGAAAACGTGCTTGAAATGCCAACATTTGAATAATGCCTGTTCCATCGGGCTCAATAAGAAAACGGAACATCTCCGAGCTGTAATACATCAAAATAAGAGGGTAAAAAAAGCAACAGCTGACATTGATGTCCTGAACAATAATTAAAAAAAGAAGAAAAAAACGCCTTTGCGGCATTCAAGGAATTTTTCCAAAGAGGTAATACAAAAAAGGATGTGAATTTTTAAATCCTCCCCCCTGAAGAAACACATCATAACCCAAACACATGAATAGTGATGGCGAGGCCTCTTGATTGTTTTTGTAAGGTGAATGTGAACAGTAAAGCAGCCCATGCATGAAAATGAACCCCCCGAGTTCGATCCTCTCAAGTATAAGATCCTTGCATGGCGGCAATCACTTATCCAAAGCGGATGATCTCATCTCCCCATAGATCATCCCTGATGAATGTGATTGGAGGAGTCCATGAGGATGGAATCCTAATAATCAGCGGCGAATGCGTCTTTATGCGAGCTTTTGAACAATCTAATCTGTGCCTCTGTCTTCCGATACTTTTAAGACTAACTGGAATCTTGATTGTAAATCTGAAGTGCATGCTTGATCAGCAGATGAATTCAAGGACTGTGGATTTGTTCATGATGAATATTATCCCCCAACTAGAACACCAAAATGTAACCCGGACCTGCTGGTGCTGAGCAACTACTCCAAGCTGTACTCCAAACTGTACTTGCCAAAGTCAACTGGGACAGGCTCAACCAGAAAGTGTAGAAAGCCCACGCCGATGAATGATTGATGGACGAGGCGTACACATGCAAGAAGGATCTGGTTTCCAACGTTCTTTCTCGATGGAGGGTATCTACTTGGCCCGACACGACCCTACCAGAACTCCACACAGAGGTGCTCAAGCGGAGATTCCAACCAAACAACCAACATGCTAATCACTCGGCCTCCATGCGGCGGGGAAAGAAATAAACAAATACAAGGGGGTACGAGGTACTACGGTATTTGATAAAAAAAGGACTTGAAGAACACCTTTAGCTGAGTTTTATCTGAGGATTACCCCTGGATGTTCTCCACTTTGCTGCAGATCTGTTTTCATGCTGCCCTCAGTCTCCTCTTGGATAAAAGTGGACAAAAGTAAATACAGGGGAGCCTCGTTCTCGCTTCATTAGCCACGTTTACATGGACCCAAATATTCCAATTCCATTCGGTTTATTTGCTCAAACGGAAAGAATGTTACCTTTGTATACACCTCATTCCCAAAGAAAAGTGCCAATCCGAATGAATATATAATGGGATTCCCAGGGGTGGAATATTCCTTTCCCCAATCCGATTGAGGTATCTTGTACCCGCTCAAACGGAAAGTTGTCAGACTGCGTTCTTCTTCGTGGTGTTTTTCTTCTTCTGTTGTTTATTGGCGGTTGGCAAGCAGCTTTGGTGTGCATTAGCGCCATCTGTGGAACAGAATCTAAACCCTTCTATACGCCATTCACAAGTCCACTTTTATTAAAAAAGAAAATATATATCTATATAAAACATGTGCCGAGCTTAATTATAAAATATTAGTAAGATTGAACTTTATCTTTTCCTGTTCCCGGGTGCGTTCTTTCAGCGAATGCTGAGATATGACGTAACACGCAGATCCAGACGTTCTTCCATTTAAAAAAATGGAGGCGAGCAATCGGCACTGGACTGCTAAGGAAAGTTTGTTTTTGATCCAAACTAAATTCCAAGACTGGACGAAGGAAAAACTGGCAATACGGAGTTATTCCAACAAGTGAAAGAAAAACTCCAGGAAGTCGGTATCACGTGATGTTGGTGTTTACGTTTTACTGGGCATGCCCCATTGACTATTCTGGTTGATTATAGCGGCGCATGTAGACAAGAGATTGGAATATTCCTTTCCATGGATACCATTGCTTTCGGAAAGATTCCATTCGGAAAGAGAAAAACTCATGTAAACGTGGCTGCTGTTGTAGATGGTTCCAACTGATGCGTGAGAAGGTTTCCGTAGTTTCCTGTGATGATTCTTTGGAATGGATAACTGAGTAAAGTCAAACCAAAAGTGAAACCACCACAATGTCAATAACCTGGTGTGCTTTTAAGCAACACTCTAGTTTCTATTGTGTGAGTTAGTTCCGACTAACTTATCAACTGACGCGCTCTTAATTGGACTTAGATGGACTATTGAGGCCAATACGGACGTGGCCAGGGTGTCTGATCCTGGAGGATGAGGGGGGGGGGGGGCGGGTGTCAGAGTCAGGAAAGGTGAGGTGGAAGTCAGACGTAAGGCGCTAAACGCTCGCAGACGGTGAGGTTATTCACAGCCAGGAGATGGAGGAGGAAGGTGGATTTCAAATGGGAGTTGGGAAGGGGAGGAGGGGGGGGGGGGGGCTGCAGGGTTTTTAATGCGCAGCTAAAGGTCAGTCAGAGGGGACGCGGCACAAAGTGTTAAGACCGGCGCGTGCAGCTAAGCAGGGGGGCCATCTGATGGAAAGCGTATGCGGCACTGTTGCAGGAACGTCAACGCATCCCTCGGGATGTTAGCTCGGGAATGCAGTAAGCTTCATTGGCGGCATCTGCAGACGCACCAAACACTGAAATCCATTGCTGTAACTCTTATTTACTCAAGGACATAATAATAAATCGCATGAGAACCTGTCCACATTCTTCATATCACACTACAATCGGCTCATTTTATATTCACGTTTTAATTCCCCTCACTTGATTTTGTCTTTGATAATAACTCTCATGACGGCGTGCATAGGATATAATTACACACCTCCTTCTTCCAGTGTTCCTGTTTGCTCCTCTAACACTTTACTTGCAGCCAAATTCCATCTTCAAGCAGATTCACTGCCCGGCTGATGAGCATATAACACCCGGCTGTGAAGTAGTAGGGATAAGATTTAAAAAAAAAAGGTTTAAAATCCATCCATTGATACATCTTAACCGGCTGCTTTGCATGTTAAAGAGCTGCTGCCATTCACTCGTCCCCGCATGAACCCTAAAGTCACCAAAGCGACCCCAAATCATGAGCTCTCAAGAGAAGGACAATCGTAGACAGGAAATGGAAATGCCTTGCGACAAAAGGCGTGAGGATCCAATGGAATATAGGACGCCGTGTTGTGCATGTTGATGTAAAGAGATAGAAAAATCAAACAAATCAACCGCTGAAGCAAGGCTGAACACATACTGTATCATCTACTATGTATACATTATTATATTTACATATTCATGAGGGGTTAAACCTGCAAGAGCTCATTGATATTCAAGGACAAAGAAGTGTAACCTTGAAATTAAAGCTTGCAATAAAGAGCCCGTGTTATCTGTCGTCGCTGAGGTGACCTTGGATCACCTACTTGCCTCTCTGGGATGCTGGTACACATTTTTGCTGTGAGAGCTGACATTTTAATACATTACATCAAGACTTTGCTGATTTTTTTTCTTTACCCGCAGTACCTTAAAATAGTATCTTAAAATAATATAATCATTCGCTACCAAAGACATATTTATACATTTTTTCAACCTGCCTGCTCGCTCCTAAAGATGTATTTATACGTCTTTTATGTTTGTTGTTTTTGTTTTGCACTAGAGGCACAAAGAGGTGATGATGCAACTCTACAATAGAAAAGAGCATGTTTGGTGCAGTTTTAAGATGTAAAAAAAAACAACCACAAGGTGGCAGACGGCCTGCATCTCTCCTATTGAAATACACGCTGCATAGCGACCAGGAAGCGTGAAGGACGTTACGCATTGAAGGCAAATTTTAACGCATTCACACTTGAGCGCAAACCCTGTTCAGTTGCAAAAGTGACAAAAAAAAACGTTATTTTCATGTAAAACAAGCGTTTTTGTGTTGGTTATGTTGTGGCATCGCTGTACGGTGTTCGAGTGGTTAGCATGCAGACCTCACAGCTAGGAGACCTGAGTTCAATCCCACCCTTCGGCCATCTCTGTGTGGAGTTTGCATGTTCTCCCCGTGCATGCGTGGGTTTTCTCCGGGTACTCCGGTTTCCTCCCACATTCCAAAAACATGCTAGGTTAATTGGCCACTCCAAATTGTCCATAGGTATGAATGTGAGTGTGAATGGTTGTTTGTCTATATGTGCCCTGTGATTGGCTGGCCACCAGTCCAGGGTGTACCCCGCCTCTCGCCTGAAGACAGCTGGGATAGGCTCCAGCACCCCTGACCCTCGTGAGGATAAGCGGTAGAAAATGAATCAATTTAACCGAGTCACAAAACAATGTAGGTGCATTTTGAAATGTTTGTCTAACAAATTGACGCCAAACGATATTATTGTCAACATTTTTGAGACCAAATACACCACTGTTATAATGACAAATAATAATGTATCATAATGCAGTTTCAGTGCATTTTCTTTAAAGGGGATATTCATTCATTCATTCATTCATTTTCTACCGCTTTTCCTCATGAGGGTCGCGGGGGTGCTGGAGCCTATCCCAGCTGTCTTCAGGCGAGAGGCGGGGTACACCCTGGACTGGTGGCCAGCCAATCACAGGGCACATATAGACAAACAACCATTCACACTCACATTCATACCTATGGACAATTTGGAGGGTGGAATTGAACCCTGGTTTCCTAGCTGTGAGGTCTGAGCGCTAAGCACTCGACCCCCGTGTAGCCTTAAGGAGATATTATACTCATTTATTTGTAATGTGATTAATGTGTAATGTGATTAATTTTTATTTGTCTAATCGTTTATAGACATTTTGGCTAAATATCCTGTGGAAGTTATGATTGAAACGCAATGCTTGAAATGTACCGCCTCTTGCCCAAAGACAGCTGGGGTAGGCTCCAGCATACCTGCGACCCTAGTGAGGATAAGTGGCATAGAAAATATATGGATGGATGGATGTATGTATCTTTTTAAGGTAGAAACAACCTTTTATTTTCTTTACGCTTTCTTTGGGTCTATACTGTACCATGTCTACATAGTCCAAGAACACAATATTCTGTGTGCCTTGAAAAATCTGTCAAAATCATCAAAAAATGGCCGATATCGAGAGGGACGGCCTTTGAAAAATGGCTTGGATTGGATGAGCTCCTGAGCCCAGGGGGACAAAAAAGGAGAACCAGAGAGAAAGTTAGATGTTTGGTAGTGTTGTGTATGTAGCAAGATTACACAAAAACAACGGAATACTGCAAGAAATGTCCTGCATTGTATTCTTCCACATGTAAACTATGGGAACACTTACACAAGCGGATGGGCGCCATGCTTGGGTACACAAAGTATCCGTGATGCGGTACATCAATGGATTTGCAATGTATGTGTGTTTTTATTAACATTCTAAATTTATGAGGTTGTTTTTTTTTTTTTTCCCAGTTCTAGCATGATGTACTACTGTAAACGTGATGACTGCAAAGACCAACATGACCGAGTGATGCAACGCCGCTGCCACCATTCATTTTCCAAATACAAAAACATCCATTCTGGCTTCACAGTCAAATCTACAGCCAACGCGCCAGCAACAAACTGGTCTTCTTTGACAAAAATCAAACCTATCATCTGTTCCTTCAGATGTCTGCTTCTTTTTGGGATGGCTGAGAGATTAAGTGCTTCATGCGGCATATTGCAAAAGCCAAACAGATCTGAAGGCGAGACAGGAGATGAGAAGAAAAAAAATGCAATAAAGGCTTATAATCACCGTGATAAATAAAACCAGCGCTGGGTCCAAAATAGACTCGGGCTTCAATCTTCCAATTCATAACAGAAATGTTGAAGAAGTTCAAGATGGTGGCATTAGAAGATGGCGTGGATCTAATCCTGTGCCAGTATCATCTCTACTTGACTTACTGACTATTTTAGCAGTCAACAGGTGAAACTGGACTGGAGGGGAATCATCTTCTCTCACTCTTTTACTACTTTACATTGTACTACACTATATCACATTACCTTACTATCACTATACTTTTACTACTTTACATTGTACTACACTATATCACATTACCTTACTATCACTATACTTTTACTACTTTACATTGTACTACACTATATCACATTACCTTACTATCACTATACTTTTACTACTTTACATTGTACTACACTATATCACATTACCTTACTATCACTATACTTTTACTACTTTACATTGTACTACACTATATCACATTACCTTACACTACACTACACTTTTACTACTTTACATTGTACTACACTATATCACATTACCTTACACTACACTATACTTTTACTACTTTACATTGTACTACACTATATCACATTACCTTACTATCACTATACTTTTACTACTTTACATTGTACCTAACTACACTATATCACATTACCTTACACTACACTATACTTTTACTACTTTACATTGTACTACACTATATCACATTACCTTACTATCACTATACTTTTACTACTTTACATTGTACTACACTATATCACATTACCTTACACTACACTACACTTTTACTACTTTACATTGTACTACACTATATCACATTACCTTACACTACACTACACTTTTACTACTTTACATTGTACCTAACTACACTATATCACATTACCTTACACTACACTATACTTTTACTACTTTACATTGTACTACACTACACTGTATCACATTACCTTACACTACACTATACTTTTACTACTTTACATTGTACTACACTATATCACATTACCTTACACTACACTATACTTTTACTACTTTACATTGTACCTAACTACACTGTATCACATTACCTTACACTACACTATACTTTTACTACTTTACATCGTACTACACTACACTATATGACATTACCTTACACTACACTATACTTTTACTACTTTACATTGTACTACACTATATCACATTACCTTACACTACACTATACTTTTACTACTTTACATTGTACTACACTACACTATATCACATTACCTTACACTACACTACACTTTTACTACTTTACATTGTACTACACTACCCTATATCACATTACCTTACACTACACTATACTTTTCTACTTTACATTGTACTACACTACATATAATACATTACCTTACACTACACTACACTTTTACTACTTTACATTGTACTACACTACACTATATCACATTACCTTACACTACACTACACTTTTACTACTTTACATTGTACTACACTATATCACATTACCTTACACTACACTACACTTTTACTACTTTACATTGTACTACACTATATCACATTACCTTACACTACACTGTTACACTACACTTTTCTACTTTACATTGTACTACACTATATTGCACTACACTTTTCTACTTTACATTGTACTACAGTACATTGTACTACACTATACGGCATTACCTTACACTACACTTTTCTACATTACATTGTACTACACTATACGGCATTACCTTAACTACACTATGTCACACTACACTTTTCTACATTAGATTGTACTGCACTATATGACATTGCATAACACCTTTCTACATTACATTGTACTACAACATACAACATTACTTTACACTACACTATGTTACACTACACTTTTCTACTTTACATTGTACTACACTATGTTACACTACACTTTTCTACATGAATCTACAGTACACAACATTCCGTCCTAGTTTTATAGATACATGAATTTATACTACACTATACTACATTGCGTTATACTATACTACACTACAGTGTACATTACACTCCACTATACTACATTATACACTAGTTTTCTACATTACATTATAGTACACTATACTACTTTACATCACATTACACTATACTACATTACGTTACACTAGATTTCTACATGACATTATACTACACTACATTATGTTACACTATACTACATTACATTACACTGCACTATACTACATTATGTTACACTATAGTTAGTTAGCTTTTTACATGACATTATACTACATTGCATTACATTACGTTACACTAGTTTTCTACATTCAATTATACTATACCATAGTATATTACATTACACTATACTACATTATGTTACACTACATGTTTCTACATTAGATTATACTATAATATAGTACATTACTTTACACCATACTACACTACAGTATATTGCATTACACTATACTACAATATTATGTTACACTACACGTTTCTGCATTAGATTATACTGTACTATAGTACATTACATTACACCGTACTAGACTATAGTACAGTAAACTACACTTTACGTAACAGTATATCACAATACACTTCATTATGTCACACACTTCTACATTACACTAAGCAACATTAAACTATACTGCATATGACACTATATTGTATTGACTACATATATTATACTATAGTACACCTTATTCTACATTACACTTCACTACAGTACACGACATTATATGATACTTGACTACTGTATTTTGACAATACTACACTACACTGCACTGTATTACGCTGCACTACACTACATGACACAAAACTGTGCTACACTATATTGTACTACATGATACTACAATACATGATACTACAATACATGGCATTAAACCTGACTGCCCTACAATACACTACATGATATTACAGTACACTTGGCTCCTAGTAGTACTTTGCTATGACTACTACTGTGTTTTTAGTGGAAATGCTGCTACGCTCCCAAATGTGACTCAGTCAAGAACATTTGTCTGACTTCAAGATGACATAGAAGAAGAAAAAAAAACAAAAAAACGGAAGAAATCCCGGGGCATAAACTTTTCTCTGAAAACGGCGGCGAGGTGCTACCAGTGACAGCGCTTCCGTTCTAACTCTGAATAATTGGGGAGGCGAGGCGAGGCTAGGATGAATAGTGCTTGCATAAACAAATGTGACCTGGAAATATCACCAGGCGGGTCTTTTGTTTTTGATTCCTCATTATGACGAACAGCCTCCGCACAAACAAACAACACTTTATTTCAGTTTCTCTTCTAATAAATACCCATGTCAGCTAAAAGTAGCCTTGCATTAAATGACTCCATATTTACAGCAAAAGGTGATAACTCACATCAACATCAAATCTTTGTGTATTGCTGCAAAACAAAACAACTCCAATACTGTGACCGTGATTTCTTAGGTTCTTACGAGAGTTCAACTAAAACCTGCAAGTTCTAAATCAGGGGTATCAAACTCAATTTACTTGGGGGCCACTGGAGCTAGGGTCTGGGTGAGACTGGGCCACATCAGGTTTTCCCCCCCAAAAAAAACAAAAAAAAAAACGCATTTATTAAAAACAGAAAAATATACAAACTTTTTCAGTGCTTTGGTTCCGATTTTCTATAATAAAAGCTCGGATAAAACATTGCACTGTTCTCAAATATCTTAATTTTTATTTTTCTGCACAAAATAAGATGAAAAATAAACAAATAAAGAATAAAGAAAATCAATCAATCAGTAATAAATAAATATAATAATAATAATAAAACGGCAAATAATAAAAACTTAAGAAACCACATATAGTTGGTGGGTAGGCAAATGATTTTTTTCAGATTAAAATGAACAAAGCATTATTAGAGCCCTGTAGACATGACAAAACACGACTATAGTCACATTTATACTCTTTTTATTTACAACATATTGCGCAACTGCAGGGTCTTGAGACACATGCTAACTCGCAAACTAGAGAGCTAGCGACCTAAACGGTAGCCTGCAAGTTATTTCCTTTAAACTTAAATAGCCAAAAACTTACCACTTCCACACGGATAGGGAGCATAACTATTAACAGTTATTTAACCTTTAACATGAACATTAATCAAACGTAATAATTTTTTCTGGGTACATGATACCATACAGCATCCATATCAAACTTGCACGGGCCGCACTAACATTAAACTTTCATATCAAGGCGGGGGCCTCAAACTAGTGTCCTGCGGGCCACATTTGGCCCGCGGGCCGCGTGTTTGAGACCCCTGTTCTAAAGCATGATTTGATGCTGTGATGAAGTGTGGCGATGGAAGCGATGGAGTAGACAGCACAGCCAAGCGTATGACTTACTGGGGTTGGGCGGGAAGAGGGTGCAGCTCTTGCAGTGGATGATCTCCTTGACAACCGGGACGTCGTGCGACAGGGGTGCGGGCACCATGCCAAGGCCGGGCATCATGGGGTTGATGGGTGTGATCCCAGCCATCATTCCCAGGTTGGGGTCAAAGTCTGGGAAGGGGAATAGACGCAGCCAATCAGACGTCACGTCATCATACGCTACACTGACTTGTCCCGACAGTTGAAAGACTCACTCATTCATTCAGTATGCGGTTATCGCCATTCATGACTAAATCATGTCGTAAACAAGCTGCATTATTCAAACCCCAGCATGGTGAGTTCCACTGCGACACTTTGCCCTCTTTCACTTTGTGTTGTTCACTTTTGTTCACCAACAATCACAAGAAGAAAAGTCAACCAATGAAAGGTAAAAACATCAAAACAAAGGTAACAATCAGAATGCACACATCCTGATTAGCAGCTCAGAGCTGGAACGAAAATCCACGCATCACAACAGAGACATTTTATTGGCAAAATTGATTCGGAGTGAAGCCGCACACCTACACACACAATCACATTCCTGGTTTTGGTTTCAAGTTCAGTCTGTGCTGTACAGATAAACAAATAAATATGGCGGGGGGGGGGGGGGGGGGGGGTTGGGCATGACAAAAAATAATTAGGAAACACTGCTGTAAGGTCAAAAATACATGGAAAATGATTTAAAAACAGGAAGCAGAACTGGAGGTAGCATAGATGAGGATGCTGAGGTTCTCATTGGGAGTGACCAGGATGGATAGGATCAGGAACGAGTACATCAGAGGGACATTACATGTTAGAGGCCTTGGAGATAATGGTAATGGTTTTATTTCATTTGAACATGCATCAGATTACAATTGAATGCATCCCATAATCAGTTCCCAGTTCCACATGTCCAAAAGGAGTAGGAAGAAGCAAAGCTTATTAAATCCTACCCCTCCATCTGGTACTTTTACAATCACTAACTGTTACATTTGTTCACTTCCTGCTTTCCATAATACAGTATTTTTTTTTTGTCCCGTATCGAAGTACGAGGTGATATGACCATACAATGACATAATGTGTACCATAGTAACTTTTTAGGTAATTGGTTGTTTTTTGCCTTATGCATTATTTTAGCTATTTGAAGATGAACTATATCAGCAAGTTGAAGTATTTGTGATTTTAGAAATAAGGAGTTAGTATGTTCTCTGTAGGCGGCATTATGAATTATCCTTACTGACTTTTTTTGCAGTACATTTAGCGAGTGAAGATTGCTTTTATAGTTATTATCCCATATTTCCACACAATAAGTAAGATATGGTAGAACCAGAGAGCAATAAAGAGTGTGGAGTGATTTCTGATTGAGAACAAATTTTGCTTTGTTCAATATTGAAATATTTCTGGCCACCTTATGTTGTATATTTGTAATATGAGGTTTCCAGTTCATATTTTCATCTATTGTGATCCCCAGAAATGTATTTTCCTTCACACTTTCAATGTCTACACTGAAGTCAGTTATCGGCCAGACTGAGATGGTTGGGACATGTCCAGAGGAGAGATAGTGAATATATTGGTAGAAGGATGCTGCCAGGTAGGAGGCGTAGAGGAAGACCAAAGAGGAGGTTTATGGATGTAGTGAAGGAGGACATGAGGGTAGTTGGTGTGAGAGAGACAGATGCAGAAGACAGGGTTGGATGGAGGAGATTGATTGGCTGTGTTGACCCCTGAAGGGAAAAGCCCAAAGAGAAAGAATAAGATTCCACCAAATATCTAAATAAGACTATCGTATCACGTTTTGTAGCATGTCAACTAGCAAAAAAATGTAATATTAATCATGTATTAAGTAAAAAGGGACTGTGGGATACGTGGTCAAGGATTTAATTAGGATGTGTACCATAAACAACGTTAGACATACGGATTCCATTTCCATGCAGGATGAATGTGCAGTAAATCCAATGCAGAGCCAGCTACATATACAGCACTAAATGGAAATGGATACCATAATTCCTTATAAATGAAGGTAGTGGGAGAATGGAGAAATAAGCACGTTAACGTACGGAGAGACTTGGAATAGATCCCCGAAGCCAGAGAGGATGTAATAAATACGTAAGTTATAAAACAAGCTGCAATAATGAGCAGAGAGAAATAAGCGGCGCTCAACGAGAGTAGTGCACAAATTGTATCAGGCAACGGTGCTTTGCCAATAAATCCCTTTGAATTGAATTGAAAGACGGCGACATGCGGGGAATACAGCAATATTTATAGAAGGATGGTGAGATGCACTTGTGCGCCGTATTTGCTTGTGTCAATCAAACGTATGAAGCAGGCATGAAGCGGCGCAGTGGGTAATGACAATAAAAGTCTCATTATTTATTTCCTCCTCAGGAGTTCCCTCCTTTCCATTTGTGCAGAAGTGCTGCAGGATACGTTTCATCACCAGCGTGCTGTTATTTCCTGCCTGCTTCTAACCACGTCTGGCCACATCAACACTCCAAGGGACATGTTCATATCGGCGTGCATATTGGGACACGTTGTTGACGTATTTATGACGTACAATTGTTCATCTTTCAAGCTAATATCATATATGGTAATGGTTTTATTTCATTTGAACATGCATCAGATTACAATTGAATGCATCACATAATCAGTTCCCAGTTCCACATGTCCAAAAGGAGTAGGAAGAAGCAAAGCTTATTAAATTCTACCCCTCCATCTGGTACTTTTACAATCACTAACTGTTACATTTGTTCACTTCCTGCTTTCTATAATACACTTTAAGGGTTTTTTTTTTAATAATGTACCTCATACCAAAGTACTCGGTGATATGAGTATCCAATGCCATAATGGGTACCATAGTAAGTGTCAATATAGTGATATATATAGCACATCATGACTGGTTCAAGACTCTTCATCCTTGTATTTAGCAAACATCAACTGCTTGTATTGTTTCTTGAATTGGCTCATCGTTGTGCATTGTTTGATTTCCTTACTCAATCCATTCCATTGGTTATTTTTAGCCTTATGCATTATTTTAGCTGTTTGAAGATGAACTATATCAGCAAGTTGAAGTATTTGTGATTTTAGAAATAAGGAGTTAGTATGTTCTCTGTAGGCGGCATTATGAATTATCCTTACTGACCTTTTTTGCAGTACATTTAGCCAGTGAAGATTGCTTTTATAGTTATTATCCCATATTTCCACACAATAAGTAAGCTATGGTAGAACCAAAGAGCAATACAGAGTGTAGAGTATATATAAGTATAAGTAAGTATAAGTATATATAGTATATATAGAAGTAGAAATTGCAATTCCCTGAATTCCCTGATGACAATATTGCTAGTTAGTATATCCCAAAATAGGATAAACAAGACATGAGAGTCCGTGTTTGTCTCTCAGCGTTCACTCAAAGTCAGATGTGCAAACATTTTAACAACTAAAAAAAAGAATATAAAACAAGATAACAGGACCAGCGTTGTCACAGAAATCGGCTGCCGATCAATCGGATAACTCCTAATATTAACACTTTAAGTCTCAAAGGTAACTAATGAAAACAAACACTTAAACATAATAACATAAGCAAGTTAAGTGCAGTGTAATCTGGTCAGTTTTTGGTACTGAAGAAAGTACTTCCAGGTAGTTGGTGGGGTCAAAAAAGAATACGGCATGCATTCTGAAGGGTAAAATATTTGCATCATCGTCTCAACTTCATGTCCAAAAATCTGAACTATCCCTTTAATATTAAGACTTAAAAGCAATGAAACTACATCTTAGGTATAAATAATCAATATTAAATGTCACACAAGTGTACAAAGAAGTTAAACACCATGAAACGTTTAAAGTCAACAAATGTGTTTATATTTATTCTTTTTTTACCGCTGAACCTCACAAGGGTCGCGGGGGTGCTCGAGCCTATCCCAGCTGTCTTCGAGCGAAAGGCGGGGTACACCCTGGACTGGTGGCCAGCCAATCACAGGGCACATATAGACAAACAACCATTCACACTCACATTCATACCTATGGACAATTTGGAGTGGCCAATTAACCTAGCATGTTTTTGGAATGTGGGAGGAAACCGGAGTACCCGGATGGCCGAGGGTGGGATTGAACTCCTGGCTGTGGGGTGTGCGCACTAACCACTCGACCGCCGTGCAGCCCGCTGTGTATAAATGATCGTATTTACTTTTCACTAAGCATGGTCTGGTACGAGGATAACTTATAAAAGTAAAAGTATCACAGTATAAGTAGGACTATAAAATGTGTTATTTTGAAATATATTTCTTGAAAAAACTTACCCTCCACCTATGTCTCCTTCTTACATCTCCACAGTTGGTGAACCTCCACGTGAGTCGTATGACGACCGACAACGGCGACAACAGCTCGGCCGTAACGGCGCCACTCGATGCTAACGAGGCAGCTAACGACCTTTGGCAACAAATCAACCACCAAGTTCCGACGACGAGGAATAAGACCGGACTGGAAACGGTAGTATGACGTACAATTGTATCGGTTTAGAAAGCGTGGCTTTTTCACAGGAACCCGCTCATACCTACTTGTCACACAAGTGTAAAAAGAAGTTAACCACTCTTAATACAAGCAATAAAAATCCAGTCTTAACGACAAAGATGTCTTTCAACCAGCAGGCGAGAACATGAAGGCTGGGATGCTCATATAGGAATCCAATGAGAAGCACATTAGACGGCCTGCTTGGGGTCCAGGTGGCAGGACCATCTCGCCTCATTAAGGAATATTACACAGACGCCGCCCATGTCCTCCCCCAAAGCGCCACCTGCCACCGCGTGCCTCTTCCAAGGAACTTTTATGCTGGGAATCAGTGGGAGGAGAGAGGAAGCCTGACGGAGAAACCTTTTGATATTTCCCTGGTTGATGAGGTGCTCCAGATGTAATTATGGTGAACAAACCTCCAGGAATGACGTTGAAGAAGAAGAAGAAGAAGAAGACGATGTGTTGGCAGGGATTGTGCAACAGGGAAGAGAATTCTCGGTCTGAAGCACAAAGATAAGCAAAGTGAAAAGGATCAGACGCGTATATGGTGGTGTGGTGGGCGGGTAGACCCTGGCCCAGCTTTCTTCTTCTTCTTCTTCTTCTTCAGGAAGACCTCTCTGAATCTCTCTGTGGACTTTCCACCAACGCAAAGATAAAAACCCATCCCTGTTTGTCATTCCCAACAGCCTCTTGTGTCCATAAGTGTGAAAACATCGTCAGGCCTCTCAAAAGAAGATGGACGAAAGCTGATTGCCTGAATTCGCACTAGTGGGAATTCAAACTAAATTAGGTGGGAAGACAGACGTTGCACTTTTTCTTCTGCTTTTTTGGCACACATACTCCAAAACAAGGAGCAGCTAACAGAATACGTGAAGTACCGGGTTCAATGTACACCATAGTAGGAAAAATCTCATTCTCAAAACCACAAAAATGTTGCATCATAGCATTTCTACTAGGGATGATTGATGATTGCTTTTATGCTGCCAATCACCAATCAATCATTCATTCATTTTCTACCGCTTATCCTCACGAGGGTCACATGGGTGCTGGAGCCTATCCCAGCTGTCTTCGGGCGAGAGGCGGTGTACACTCTGGACTGGTGGCCAGCCAATCACAGGGCACATATAGACAAATAGACAAACAACCATTCACACTCACATTCATACCTATGGACAATTTGGAGTGGCCAATTAACCTAGCATGTTTTTGGAATGTGGGAGGAAACCGGAATACTCAGAGAAAAAACCCACTCATGGGGAGAACATGCAAACTCCACACAGAGATGCCCGAGCAGGGAATCGAACCCTTGTCTCCCACTGTGCAGCCGACGATGATACATTAAACAAATTACCAGTAACTTCAATATAAAAGAGATTATTGCATACTTGTCGATGAATGCTCAAAGAGAGGTGTTTTCTCATGCACTCCACATCTTTAAAGTAAAAAAAAAAAAGAAGTTGTTATATTATAATGAACTTCATTTCAGAAATAACAACCTCTGTCCAATTATTGCCTGCTTCCAATTAACACTGCATCTTCTTTGCAGTTTAGGTAAATAAACGCCCCGGCTATAATTACAGCCTTCATGTTTTGTGCATCACTGAGTATCGGGCTTAAAAAACAGCAGCCATGAATAGAAATGTCTGTCAGAAAGTCCCGCTTTAGCTATGTAATATTTTCCAACACACACACACACACACACACACACACACACAGAGGATTCATAAAGTCTTAGCCTCTCCACTCTTGTCCGCCTCCACACTCTGCCTAAACATCTGGCAACGTACCAGAGCTGGCGGCTCCCAGGAAGTCAACACAAAGGGACACAGCAGTCAAGTCCAAGGATTGGGAAAAGTGCTTACGGCAAAGGAATGACCTCCCAGATAATGTGTGATGCTAATCCAGGTGAGGCACAAAAACACACACACACAAAAAAAAAAAAACACCCGTGTTCTGTCTAGGAGGGAGATGGTGATCTTCTGTGCTACACTTTTTTTTTTTTTTTTTTTTTAAGGAATGAAGAGTGATGAAGTATGACATGAGTTGAAATATATTCGGCTGCTATGGATTTAAGTGTGTAGCGTATATATTTGCATGAGGGGATGAGGACGAGTAGGTTGGGCAGACAAAGGAGTGGTTGTTTATCCAAGGAACAATGGTTTATCCCCGGAGCCTGCTTATCTAGTCTGCATGGTGTATGTCTGTTGCGGCATAAGTATGTGCATCTCAATGAACCCTGATCAACTTGCAAATGTATTTGTAAAATGAAACTGTGTATGTGTGTGAGGGAGACGGAGGGAGTGTGTTAATCCTGCACATCTTCCTGCTGTCAGCTGAGAATCACAGAAAAAACGAAAAAAATAAAAACAACATTATGACACAAATCCATCAGCGCATATTTAATAGATAAGCAATTATGATTCTACAGCCGTTATTTACCAGGAAGCGGTGTTAGGTGATAAGGGTTTGGGTGAAGCCTATTGTGAGTTGAATGTAAATCAACCAGTGACTGATATAACTTTGATGATGGTGATGTAAACTACTGCTGGTCTAACACATCCAATACTCTAATAATATAATAATAATAATATTAATAATAATAATAATAATAATAATAATAATAATAATAATAATAATAATAATAATAATAATAATAATAATAATAATAATAATAATAATAATAATAATAATATATTCTAATAAAATAAACACACACACTAATATTATGTTATCATGTAAGGATAATTCATAATGCCGCCAACAGAGAACATACTAACTAGCGCCAGTGACCCTACAGGAAGTGAATAGGGTGTGTCTCAGGGAGCGTCTATAAATAGTAAGGAATGAGTTTACACAAAATGATTAAGAAATTCCAAGATAAGACAAAAAAAAAAAAAAGCGGGCTTTGCTACACATCTTAAAAATACAGCTGAATAAACTGTCTAAACTCCAGCATTAAGGATTCACTTTATTGCCTGGTACAACTAAAGGTATTTTTGTTCTTACAAATATAATGATGACGACAACATAGCTTGTTAGAGTGTAATTAAAGTACACATTACATTATTACAATATTACATTGCTCTCTGGTTCTACCATATCTTACTTATTGTGTGGAAATATGGGCTAATAACTATAAAAGCAATCTTCACTGGCTAAATGTACTGCAAAAAAGGCCAGTAAGGATAATTCATAATGCCGCCTACAGAGAACATACTAACTCCTTATTTCTAAAATCACAAATACTTCAACTTGCTGATATAGTTCATCTTCAAACAGCTAAAATAATGCATAAGGCTAAAAATAAGCAATTAGCTAAAAATGTCATCCAATACTTCTCTACAAGAGAGGAGAAATATGATCTCAGGGAAGAAGTACATTTGAAACACTTCTATGCTAGGACTACGTTATGCTAGCCATAGCATTTCAGTATGTGGAATCAAACTATGGAATGGATTGAGTAAGGAAATCAAACAATGCACAACGATGAGCCAATTCAAGAAACAATACAAGCAGTTGATGTTTGCTAAATACAAGGATGAAGAGTCTTGAACCAGTCATGATGTGCTATATATATCACTATATTGACACGCACTATGGTACACATTATGGCATTTGTACTCAAGTACAAGGTGCATTATAAAAAAAAACAAAAAAACCTTAAACTGTATTATGGGAAGCAGGAAGTGAACAAATGTAACAGTTACTGATTGTAAAAGTACTAGATGGAGGGGTAGGATTTAATAAGCTTTGCTTCTTCCTACTCCTTTTGGACATGTGGAACTGGGAACTGATTATGTGATGCATTCAATTGTAATCTGATGCATGTTCAAATGAAATAAAACCATTACCATGTATTGCCCATCTATGAAGTTATCAGTGGTTGACTTTGTAGTTCCTTGCTAACTAACAGTTATACCACAAATGTCTGCTTTTCTTATTCATTGAAGGCTGCAAAATAACCCAATGTGGAGTTAAAGAAAGATGGAAGTGACAGCATTTTAATAACAAAGGTAAGAAAAAAAAATCAAGAAATAACTCATGGCAAAACACGAAGGTGGTGTGAAGCTCACTGCCACATCTTGTGATTATTATTGGCATGTTTTTAAGTATTTGCAAAGGATCCATTGGATTTGCATTATTTCTTATGGGATTCAGTTAACGTACAGATTCATTAATGATGCAAACCGAGGTTCCTTTGAAGTATTACACACCATAGTCTGAACATGGTTGCCCTCAGTCTCCTCTTGGATAAAAATGTGTTAGCCACATGCCGATGAGTAAAGTTCCCCTTGCAGTTTCTCTTGGTACTATTCTGGAGTAAAGTACTACACTTGACATTCTCCAACGTTGGTGCCCTCAGTCTCCTCTCAGATAAACATTGTCAACCAAATGCGGAGTAGTGCATAGGCGAGGTCCTTGTTCTCCATTGTTGGTGTTGCATTCAAAGTGGATTTCACAGATTCTCATGATATAATTTTGAAGTGGTCCACAAAACGAGACGAGTACAACCGAGAAAAGGCCGAGAATGGTGATGTTCCAGTCACCTAGTAGATCTTCGAAAGATACGGTCGGTTTTCCACAGCAAGCTTTGAAGCTAATGAGAGCTGCCGGTAATGGTCCTACACTTAACTCAGCCAGTCCTTATGTGACCCTTGGGTCCGGGAGAACTTTAAGAACACCATCTATAGATCACCATCTGGTTCCACTTTAGGCCTGGATGTGCTACAGTGAACACGGGGTGAAGGACAGGCGGGGGAAATAATGAGGACGGCTCCTGGAAGGGGATATCTTCTACATGTCAGATGTCATACAGTAAATGTTCAAACCAGATGTTGGCTCTCACCAGAAAAAAAAAGTTCGGCGAGTCCATGCAGTATTCATGCATCCCAGTTTGTGCCATCATGAATGTTTTTCTTTTAGTACACTGCAATAACTTCATCCCAAATATTCCACTTCCTTAATGTAATACAGTTACGTAAGTTGTACTTCCTTAATGTAATACAGTTAGGTAAGTTGTACTTCCTTAATGTAATACAGTTAGGTAAGTTGTACCGGGACATTTCTTATATCTATCTATTTTATTTTGACATTTATTTTTAACATCCCAGGGACTGTCTTGGGACCAAAGGGTAGAAAGTTTCTTGAATGCACTCAACCCACTCCCCTCTATGTTTTTGATAAATATTAAATATTGTGTGTTTTTTCCATTCATGCCAGGGGAGGGTTATGACAAAAAAGTCTGAAGTTGTGATGCAGTAAAAATATTATTATTATTATTATTATTATTATTATAGTAAATATAATGATATAAATAATAAATATAATAATAATAATAATATATGTATATAATACATTAATATTTATATAATATATAATGTATAATAATAATAATAATAAATACAAAAACATCACATTTATATTACAAATATAAAAAAGTTGTGATGCAGTAAAAAATAATAAAATAATACTAATTGTAATGATATAAATAATATAATAATAATATATTTATATAATACTAGTTAAATAATATATAATAATAATAATAATAATAATAATAATAATAATAATAATAATAATAATAATAATAATAATAATAATAAATATAATGATAAAAATAATAAACATAAATAATACAATAATAATAATAATAATTAATAATAATAATAATAATAATAATAATAAATACATAAAAACATCACATTTATATTACAAATATAAAAAGTCTGAAGTTGTGATGCAGTAAAAATAATAAAATAATAATAATAAATATAATGATATAAATAATAAATATAATAATATATTTATGTAATAATAATAATAATAATAATAATAATAATAATAATAATAATAATAATAATAATAATAATAATAATAATAATAATAATAAATACAAAAACACCACATTTAGATCAAGTATGATGTTTATATGTTTGTGTTTTTATGAAGAGACAAGAAGCAGAACTGGAGGTAGCAGAGATGAGGATGCTGAGGTTCTCATTGGGAGTGACCAGGATGGATAGGATCAGGAAGAAGTACATCAGAGGGACATTACATGTTTGAGGCCTTGGAGATAAAGTCAGACTGAGATGGTTGGGACATGTCCAGAGGAGAGATAGTGAATATATTGGTAGAAGGATGCTGCCAGGTAGGAGGCGTAGAGGAAGACCAAAGAGGAGGTTTATGGATGTAGTGAAGGAGGACATGAGGGTAGTTGGTGTGAGAGAGACAGATGCAGAAGACAGGGTTGGATGGAGGAGATTGATTTGCTGTGGCGACTCCTGAAGGGAAAAGACGAAAGAGAAACTACCCTGAGACTTCTTCTGCAATTCCAAAAGATTCCGTAACCACAAAAAGCCACTACCTTGTTTAAACAAGGGTTGTTGTTGTTACAACACTGTGTTGCATCTGCGCACCATCTGCACAACAAAATCTAATTTGCTCGAACGGATTCCAACAACAAGAAAAAGAAGCAGGCAGCCAGAAGATTACGTCTGCAGCTAATATGATGGTGGAACATACAATCAATACGGACCCCTTCAACCGTTTCACTCCATTGGACTTCATACAACACAAACAACAATTTCCATTCTGACCTTGCGGATCATGTCTTTTACTTCTTGTGTCGTTTGAGCAGCAGCCTTTTGTATGACGGAAGACTCTATTCAAACCTCTCGCTCTTTTGAAATGTTTTCTTCCCTGCGTGTATGCTAGGTGATGCACGAAGAGTGCAATGCTTATCAATGACAACAATGGCAACGGGGCCGTAATCCCAACAACAAACTTGTCTTGTCGCCTCTGGCCCGGCTGCAGTCAAACACTTCAGCGGTGAAAACATGTGCTCCAAAACCTTCCTGGCAAACACAAACGCTTGCAGCTGCATCCGCAGGAATACAACTGTCATCATTGCCACTTGGGTGAAGGCTGAAGTGCATGGAAGGCTTTGCCCTCGTTGCTCTGTTTATTCAGCTGTCTGACTGGACGCATGCACTTGACCACAGGCGCGATTTCACAGGGAAAAAAAAAAAAGAAAAAGAAGAAAATCCTGGCTAACAGAGGATGAAATGTGTAATTTAAGCAGTCGGGTACTGTAATGAATGACAAAGTACACTTAAAGCCGTACGCAAGGAAACACACTTCCAGAAAAAGCAAATGGAAAAGGACAAAGAGCGACGGTGAATTGTCTCACGGTGTTTAGAGGTGAAACGAAAAAGGAGGCAAAGATGATGTTCAGCCATGATGGAGAATCAATAGCTAATCCACCTGGATTAGTTGAAAGTCACAGGGGTGGCTCGGGAGCTAAGATGTGTGGTGTGTGTGTGTGTGGTGTGTGTGTGTGCGCCTCAGAAAATGTCTACTAAAATTATATAAGAGCAGCACAGCCTGCAGATGACATCAAGTGAGTACAGATCTCACATCTCAGCATTCATTCTTCTCATAGTAGATCTTCTCAAGGGATAATAGAAACTGTAGTAGTAGTCAGTGTACAGCTCGTATCGTATAAATAAAATATCGTCATGTTTTCATTCATTCATGTTTCTGCTCGATGAACCGCAGCTCACTAGTATCGGCATCACTCGTGCAGCCATGATGCTACCACCCCCAGGCTTCACAGTCTCTTCACAGCAATCGTCTTGCTATTGTTACTGTATATCTCCACAAAGGACAGCAATGCAGCAGGTACATGGTCTTGGGCTCCACGAGTGCTGCCTGCAATGGGGAGCTGCGGTTCACTGTGGGAAACATAAACTATGTACTGTGACACGGTGAAGCAGATGAGAAGAATCATCACAGGAAACTACGGAAACCTTCTAACGCATCAGTTGGAACCATCTACAACAGCAGCCACGTTTACATGAGGAGTTTTTCTCTTTCCGAATGGAATCTTTCCGAAAGCAATGGTATACATGGAAAGGAATATTCCAATTGCGTGTTTACATGCGCCGCTATAATCAACCAGAATAGTCAATGGGGTATGCCCAGTAAAACGTAAACACCAACATCACGTGATACCGACTTCCTGGAGTTTTTCTTTCACTTGTTGGAATAACTCCGTATTGCCAGTTTTTCCTTCGTCCAGTCTTGAAATTTAGTTTGAATCAAAAACAAACTTTCCTTAGCAGTCCAGTGCCGATTGCTCGCCTCCATTTTTTTAATCGAAGAACGTCTGGATCTGCGTGTTACGTCATATCTCAGCATTCGCTGAAAGAACGCACCCGGGAACAGGAAAAGATAAAGTTCAATCTTGCTAATATTTTATAATTAAGCTCGGCACATGTTTTATATAGATATGTATTTTCTTCTTTAATAAAAGTGGACTTGTGAATGGCGTATAGAAGGGTTTAGATTCTGTTCCACAGATGGCGCTAATGCACACCAAAGCTGCTTGCCAACCGCCAATAAACAACAGAAGAAGAAAAACACCACGAAGAAGAACACAGTCTGACAACTTTCCGATTGAGCGGGTACAAGATACCTCAATCGGATTGGGGAAAAGAATATTCCACTCCTGGGAATCCCATTATATGTTCATTCGGATTAGCACTTTTCTTTGGGAATGAGGAGTATACAAAGGTTACATTCTTTCCGTTTGAGCAAATAACCCAAATGGAATTGGAATATTTGGGTCCACGTATACGTGGCTAATGATGTAAGAGTGGAAGAGGATTCCAGTGTTACCCGGGTGGATTTCAAGCCCAAGAGGATTAAGAAGAGGACCCAATGTGGACATGTGAGGTGTTCTGACTTGTGTTGCCAATAATTGTTGTGTGTTGACTCATTCTCATCCATCATTCCATCCATTTTCTACGATGCTTGACCAGAGATGACTTTGGAAGAGAGGAGGAATACACTCATTTTCAGTGGAGAGTAAATCTAACTGTACACTGACTACTCTAAAGTACATCCAAGCCTTGGTCCACCGACCTATACGTCAGTGACAAGCAAGACTTGAATAAAGGTACCCAAAAAAGTTCTTCTTGTCATCCAAAAATTCTTTTTAAAAAAGTGCCACTGGAGCTGCTCATGTCATGGATTTTAAAACAAAAATATTGGAATTGGGTATCATGTGAACAGAGTTTACTTTCTATAGTGTTGTCCCTTGACAAGTTGCCATAAAATGAAATGTGAAATGTGAGGGATTCAAGCCTACTCATTTTGTGAGATACTGCATAAGATGATGATGATGATGAGAGGATGGAGTCATGAAACATTCAGGAGAAGCACCACCAGATGTTTGCCAGGTGACCCTTCCCCTCCATTCACTTCTTCCCCTTTCATCCCTCCGTTGATGAACAAACACACCAATGAACGCACGCAGAGCCCCAAAATAGGCCGGCTAATTTGGCCTGATTGGAGCTCTTGTCGGGTTGGCGTGGGCGTGAACGTAATATGCTCCGCATGCTCGCATGCTCGCATTCAATGACTTGTTTCTGACTCGGTGACTGGTGCTCGCGTCAACAACCGGCTGGATCCGACTGAGATCTGACGGATAAAAAGAAAATCTTCGCAACAGCTCATACAAGCCACATACATGCATCACAACTTGCTTTTTAGCTGACTCAGCAGTTGAACTCATTCAATGGCAGCCATTTTTCATAAGCTATCCCTATCGGCATCGGCCGTTTTTGATTATTTTGACCGATTTTTCAAGGCACACAGAATATTGTGTTCTATGGCAACACGGACACGGTACTTACCAAAAGAAAAAAAAAGTTTGTCTCTACCTTTTTCAGTTCTTCAGCAGTAAGACACAGGTAAAATCTTTTGTCAACCAAAAAAAGCATTTTTTCTAAATATACATTTCATGTATAACTTTCATTTTGATGCACATTTTTCCATATATATTTACCCAAAATGTCTAAAGAACTATGGCAAAACATAAACAACACAAATATGGTTGTCTTAGTCACATACGATAACCCACACAGAAAGCTTTCTAGATAATCCAGAATCTGCACCTATTCCAGCTGTATTTTGGGGGATTTCGTGCTTCCCGCGAAAACGGTTGTTTGAATTTATTCCCGTTTATTTATTTTTATTCAATTTACTCCGCTGTGGTCGGTCACACCGTTGTTCCGGTATCGTGTCGCTAGCTGCTAACCCAACTTTATAGGTGTTGACAAACGGTAGGAGTTGATAAGAAACTGTGATTCATCTTTTTAAAATATCTGCTTTTGACCCACAGCCATATGTGTTGGATCCCGAATCCAACCCAAAAGTAGAGACTGGACAGTCTGAGGTTTCTCACAAAAAGACGTTACTTCATGATAAGTAGCTTTAGCGTTTTAGCACTAGGTTAACTACAGCATCGGAAAAGTGTGTAATGTTTTATGCGGGACTACTACTGTTTAAAAAACTTGATTGTGGTGGGAAAAGCTATTAACAACCCAGCTTCCTACGTATATGCACGCTCTATAATGCTACACAGACAAGCGCTTTTGCTCCAAATAAACACAATTAGTAACAATTGTTACTGACTGCTTGCTCTTCTGACTCTTCCACATGAAGAAATAATGTTGGAAAGGCGTCAGGCTTCAGCAAGTTTGTCGGCTAGTCCAGCTACATACTGGCCCATGTTCACAAAAGTCCAGTGAGAAATGCCGTTGACAGATTCAAATCATCAGGAATTTCAACCACTTGTGCCTGATGGTGGCGTCGTTAAGAATTGTAAACAAATGTAGCTTCCCCTTTCACCAGAAGAAACACTTCCATTGCTAACAATGTAAACACAGAAGCAGCGCTTGGTTGAGGGCAAAGAGCTTATCTGGCTTACAGCCACGACCATATAAGGAAGCCTGCCCATGTGTGACATCACAAACCTCCAGTTTAACAACGCCCCCTGAAAATAAGTGTTTTGAGCCATCCCAAACTTCTTTCAGGGATTATTTCCAAATGAGCAAATCTCATTATCTGAAACTTTGCTATCATTTAATACAATAATACAACATTTTAACTACATTTATAGGACAGAAAAGTGGAAAAAGCATAATAGGTCCCCTTTAATATTCACAGATGGCCAATGCACCACACAGGAAATGAACTCACCCCCTCCAAAAGGTTACTTGTGGGGAAAAAAATACATCTTTGACCCTGTGAGAAAGCAAGAAAGAGCAGCTCCTTTCATTGGATTAGTTGTCTCAAAATGACAAACACGCACACAAAAAAGGACAGCCAACTTGATTAATTTTTCAGGCTACATTTTCTTTCCTCTGGAGTGTGCTAATCCATTTTTAAATACTCTTTGCTGCTTCATCTTCAATGGAAAATAGCTTTTAGGAAAAAAATAACAAGAATTCAATTTTTAAAAATAATTAAAACGATGACGATGACGGCAGTGAAATGGAGCGGCGCTGGTAAAGCTTTTTGGAAATGAAACACGGCCGTGTCCACTTCAAGCGAGGACATTGGACATCGGAGGAAATTAACAAATGGCAAAAAAGTAGCACAAATAAGGTTCCTTTTGGTTTGGCATGCAGGGGTTTGAACACGGGACACATTGAGTGAAGGGCAGGAAGTGTTTCAGGCTTCCACTCTGTAAACAGCACAGCCAGGCTTAGGCTAGCGACACTGCCAAGGAGAACTAGAAATTGAGAAACATCTTCTGCAAAGCTGTTTACACGAACGCTAAGAATTTTTTTATGGTTTGCATTTTGTTCCCTAAAAAAAAAAAAAAAAAAAAAAAAAGGGATGTATGCATTATAATGCGCCTACCTGGCATGAGCGGCTGGCCGGCGATGCCCATTGGAGGCATGCCCAGGTTGTTCATGGCTGTGGCCCAGGCGTTGGGGTCCGACATGGGCATGGATATGGAGTTGGACTCCATGGGCATGTTATGGATCCCCTCTGCAGAGACACAAAGACAAAAAGTTAAGCACCACAAAAGAGAAAAAAAACCCAAACAAACCAAAACAGTCATGTTAACAAATTAGCAAATTACCAGCATGACTTTAAAAAAATGCTATATTTCAATACGAAAATTAAAGGATGTGAGGGTAGCTACAACTTACATGATTTTATACTCTTTTATACATGTACATTGTTCTCAACTCCTGTTTCCATGTCCAATATTGTATTGCACAAAATAATGTCACTTGGAGATAAACATTCCCATGTCTTTGGATGGCAAACTACTAACATTGGTAATGGTAATGGTAATGGTAATGGTTTTATTTCATTTGAACATGCATCAGATTACAATTGAATGCATCCCATAATCAGTTCACAGTTCCACATGTCCAAAAGGAGTAGGAAGAAGCAAAGCTTATTAAATCCTACCCCTCCATCTGGTACTTTTACAATCACTAACTGTTACATTTGTTCACTTCCTGCTTTCCTAATATAGTTTAGGGTTTTTTTTTTATTTAATAATGCACCTTGTACCGAAGTACAAGGTGATATGAGTATCCAATGCCATAATGGTGATATATATAGCACATCATGACTGGTTCAAGACTCTTCATCCTTGTATTTAGCAAACATCAACTGCTTGTATTGTTTCTTGAATTGGCTCATCGTTGTGCATTGTTTGATTTCCTTACTCAATCCATTCCATAGTTTGATTCCACATACTGAAATGCTATGGCTAGCATAATGTAGTCCTACCATATAAGATAATCCAAAGCACAACAAACCAAACATAAATCAACACAAATAAAAATACCTATGTATATATAAACATACACATGTTCGAAAGGGAATGGGAAGAAGTCAAGACTTATCTAGTCCCACCTCCCTAACCACTCAGATTCCAACCTCACCCTAACAAAACATATATTATTCCTTGTCTACCAGAATAAAAACCCACATCCAACCATCCTCACCCAGCTTGAGGAACCCAACTACGTGCCAAGAGCAACCAGTTCATTACTAGTCATCGTATCGTACATCGTCCAGTACAAAAGAAAGAATGAAACCACTCCAACTAACCAGTCACCACACCAGTCATCCCAAGCTAACATGGATATAAAAAAACAAAACATCAATGTTATGGTATTTTTCCAGTCAGATTGAAAAATAAATGTGAGAGAAAAAAAGAAAAATATTCTTTAAAATACCTCAAATTAAATAATCAACACTGGACGCCAAGTCGTCCATTTTCAATTTCATGTTCAATTCCATCAAGACCACACAACATACACGATTAATTTAGAGGAGCGGAATCATGCTGTGTATACGTGTTTGGGTTTCGATGTCATTTGAGAGATTTCCTGTGTATGCTGTTGTGGTAATGTGGTGTCCGAAGGCCAAAACAATTCAGGAGGCAGACTTGCAGTTCGCAAAGTCTAGGCACATTTATTTAGCTTGGCAGGGAAACTTATGGAAAACACTAAAAATAAAAATAAAAATTAAATTGGAAAAAAAAAGAATGACTTGACTTCCCAAAACAACAACAAGGAAAAAAAGTATTCACTCAGTATCACTGAAATCCAATACTACAGCCCCCTACCCCTACATCCCCAGCTGCTCCTCTTATAGGGCTCCCAATCTGCCCAGAATGTCCCACTTTGGTCCGTAGGTTAGTCTACAAAACACATCTAATCATGAAACTCATAAAACTGGATTTCAACACCATCATCTGCTACTACTAATCTCCATAAAACATGAACCCATACACATATTTCCTTACCCGAAGCCAAGATTAAATACCCATCCAACCTTACAACCCCCTCCTCCCATCCCCAGTACATGGTATGGTCTGATGATGTCACTAATGACATCACCAAACCTATAAAACCCAAAGACTCATGGTGGCTCCTCCCCAAACATTCCTGCAGGTGACCCCCTTGGTAATATCCCCAGGTAAGACCAACTCTGTACACATGTTCGAATCCCAATTTAGCTTGGATTAATACATGACTATTATCAATGACATAACTCCACCAACGATGAAATCCTGAATACAATAACACAAGGGACAAGTGATGAGTTCTAACTCATTCACTTTGTCACAGCGGTGTGCAACTTTTCCAACCAACCCAAACGCCTTCAAAATTCCCATTGCACCATTCAGTTTCTTTCCTGTTCAATCCTTCTATTGCATGATAAAGTTTTCACGTGTCACAGAAATGTTCTGTAAATGTTTAGATGTTTGTGTGTGTGTCAGTGGATTCTCGTATTCTGCCACCGCGTGCAACCTTTCCGTCTCCTCTTTCCGCCTCAAGATGAAATCCAAAAGAATGTTTACTACCTTATCTTAGCAATAAGAAAAACAGCCTTGAGAATATTCAAAGCCATTACTTCCATGAGAACAGTCTATGCCGCAACGAGAACCGCTTGAGAAGGTTCTGTAAAGACACAGAAAACCCGGAATCTTCTAACAGAAGGAGCTGAGAGCTGAGGAACAGGCTGCCGTGACCCTCGCAACCTCACAACAAAAAGGCACTTGGAAAATGATTCACCTTGCCGCCGTCTGTGCAATTTTTTGACAGCTGGGTGGAAATGAACTGGGATGCTTTCAAGTACTGGTAAATAAAACAAACAGGCAACAAGTGAACCTCGGCTTGGTGTAAAATGTGATTATCACGGATGCGGGGCATCATTGGTTTTTGTAGCGCTGGAAAATCACAGACTTGGCTTCATAGACCCTGTACAAATAAGGTACTAAAAAGGCTGCAGTCAGGTGGCAGTGAAGGCATCATACATCCATTTCTAAAGCACCTTTCACTCTCTCCTCTGCTCGACCTCTGTCCATCTGATGGAGCTGCAAATGGCTGCCAGTGCTGCTGGAGCCAAACTGCCCCCTCGCCGCTTTGTGACGCCGCCGCTGTTAATCACTGCCAGCGCCCAAAAGCCTCACCTGTACCTGTGTTTGTTCCACCAGAAGCGAGATGGCGTTTGTCAAAACACTAAAACCTCTCTGGGCTACACATTACTGTCTCACATATAACGATGATTATGATGATGAGGCTTTCACAAGCCGGCTTTTTACTGGTGCAATTTCCATGGACTTGGAAGCGACCAAAAGGAAGAAGAAGAGAGGAACGCTGGCATGCGATTTTACGGCGCTTTTAGTACAGCTTACACTTCAATCATTGGCTGCGCTGCAGTGAGGGTGAATGCATGCACACACGTTTAATGGCGATGTCATATGGGACTCGAGACCATTTGTAGTATTGAGTACATAGTACTAGTTTCCCTGACAACGCTCCCTAGAAAGTCAAGGCACAATACACACAGAGAACTCATCAAAACAATAAATATGAGGCGTTTATCGCTGGAAGCTTTACAGGCAAAGACAATCTGTTGGTTTGTATTATTCCCACAGTCAATTGCAGTCTGTTCCAGGGTCAAACTGTGGCCACCAAAAACATTCAAACATTTGTAAGAGTCTTCTTTCTCTTTGGGCTAGGGGGTCGCCACAGCAAATCAACCACGCCCAACCAACCCTCAAGTCCTCCTTCAACTACATCCATAAACCTCCTCTTTGGTCTTCCTCTACGCCTCCTACCTGGCAGCATCCTTCTACCAATATATTCACTATCTCTCCTCCGAACCGTCTCAGACTTTTCTGACTTAATATTCTGATGTAATCGTTACTGATCCTATCCATCCTGGTCACTCCCAATGAGAACCTCAGCATCATTTGTAACAATTGTAAGAGTCGTACACGTGTAAAAAGAAGTGAGCTAGTGTTGGTATTAAGAAAGGAAAACCATGAAGTGACAAGTCTAGAATCTTCACTGACATTCAATTGTAAAAAGAAGTTAACTACCGCTAGCATTAATACGTTAACACAATAAAACACCAAGTCTTTTGAAGGGGAACTACAATTTTGCTCATCATTTGCAATCCTTATGGGAAACATGAACACATATTTCTTTCCATTCTCTGTGTCTTTATTCAAGATGTCCTTTCCCCCCTAAAATATGCAGTAGATGCCCATTTTTTTGTCTTTACTTTAATTTTGACCTTTACCCTTTGTATTGTATTGTTGTGTGATTTAGTGTGCGTGTCAGCGTTGTATAAGGTGGCCTCTCCAAGCTCAGAATCAGAATCAGAAATGGTTTATTGCCAGGTATGATCAAGCACATACTAGGAATTTGTTTTGGTGAAGTAGGTGCAGACACATCTATTCAAAAAATTAAAATATAAAATATACAGAATAACCAGTATAAATATATGTACACAGTCTGTTTTTTTGTTTGTTATTCCAGAAGTGCAGTCTGATTGTTTTTCCCAAGAGTCCAAACTTAGCGTTAATGTAACGCATATAGTGAGTGTCAAAGTGGCAGGATGAGGCGGAGGTGGGGTGTAAAGAGTGTCAGGGGGGGTTCCGGGCCTTGTTGATGAGGCTGCTTCCATCCTGCCAGAGGTTTGTTGTTTTTTCAATGCCAAATCTGCTCATTTGCATGCTACCTCCCTAATTGTATTTCTCTATCCAATGAACCTCCCTCGTCAAACACACAAAATCAGCTGCTTTTAGCTGAAGATCGAGGTCAAGCAAGCATCATTTTCCAGAAAAGTCCACAGCCTTTTTGTCCCACTTGGTAGCTTTTCATGCTCCACACAGAAGAAGAAGGCCATTGTATTGCAGCACAATGAGCGTGCACGCAATCAGCGTCAATTCAAGTTGCTTTTTTTTTCCCCCGTTCTTGTTTGGAAGATATTGTACACTCCATCTGTCTTCTCAGACGCTTTGTGTTCAGCAGCCACATTGCGCTCGGCGATAATTACTGATTTTTGTAGCGTCTACTTAGCAATAATGACTGTCATCAAGTTCTTATGCTGAAGCCTTGAAATCCGACGTAAGGTGCTCTCACATTCTTGGCCAATGTTTTTATTTATGTATTTGTTTCCACCCCACTCCCTCTATTACATTCATTTTTGTCACCATCCTTTGCTCGCTGTCCCTCATCTTTTTCATTGAACTTCCCCAGGGGCGGCAGAGTAAACATGTAGTTATTTTTTAAATATTTTGTATGATATAGTTTGGATTTTGTATAATTTTTTTATATTCAGTATAGTTACTCCAGACTCCATTCACTATGCAATATCTGATCAACCTCCACGTGCATTTATTAAAAACAGAAAAATGAATAAACTTTGCCTTGGTTTCGATTTTCTACAAGAAAAGCTCTGATAAAACATTCCACTGTTCTCGAATATCTTACTTTTTATTTTTCTGCACAAAATAAGATGAAAAATAAATAAATAAAGAAAATCAATAAATAAATATAATAATAACAATAAAACGGCAAATAATAAAAACTTAAGAAACCACATATAGTTGGTGGGTAGACAAATGATTTTTTTCAGATTAAAATGAACAAAGCATTATTAGAGCCCTGTAGACATGACAAAACACGACTATAGTCACATTTATACTCTCATTTATACTTTATTTACAACATATTGCGCAACTGCAGGGTCTTGAGACACGTGCTAACTCGCAAACTAGAGACCTAGCGACCTAAACGGTAGCCTTCAAGTTATTTCCTTTAAACTGAAATAGCCAAAAACTTACCACTTCCACACGGATAGGGAGGATAACAATTAACAGTTATTTAACCTTTAACATGAACATGAATCAAAGGTAATAATTTTTTCTGGGTACATGATACCATACAGCATCCATATCAAACTTGCGCGGGCCGCAATAACATTAAACTTTCATATCAAGGTGGGGGCCTCAAACGAGTGTCCTGCGGGCCACATTTGGCCCGCGGGCCGCGTGTTTGAGACCCCTCCTCTAAATGCAATATATTAAGTTCTAAGTGAAGTATTTCTATAATGCCTCATATTAAGTCACTAGCAAGATGTCATAGTGTATAGACTGGTTATATATTTCATCTGGTTTCATATTATCTGCATACTGTATTTGTATATAACTCTGGGAAAAACTGTTGATTTTGTTAATACTTGGGTTGTTTATATTGTTTATTTTTCTATATTGTGTATTTTGTACTGCTTAACTGATTTTGTACTCTTGCTGCTGTGCAATGCAAATTTCCCCACTGAGGGACAAATAAAGGCATATCTTATCTTATCTTATCTTAGCCCGTTTAAGGCACGTGAATTTTGGATTAACGACCCTTGGCTCCGAGCCGCCTGCTGTTGAATGACGCTGACGGCCAATGGGCTTGAAAATGACTTAATTTCCCCACTGCCCGCCAGGGGAGCTGGGGGGTGGGAGGTGGGGGCCTAGCCTTGTAAAGAGCAGAATGGAAGGAAGCTAAGAAACACAGCGATTGTCACAGTGGAGGTGCGTCATTGTGATCGCACACAGGGAGGTCAATCCATATTCTTACTGAAGAGAGTCCATCATGTACTTCTGATACCGCCATCGATTGCCTCCTGCCAGACTCCTCCTTTCTAATCGAGGTCATTATAGCGGAAAAGAGCATGTGTGCAAGTCTTACCAACTTCCGACTCGCTATTCATTCCACATTTCTGTACATTGATGATATTGGTTGGTTTCCTTGGTATCGACTTCCGCTCTCAAGGTCAATCTAGAGCCCTCAGTGGTAGACACATAAAGTATCCGTGTGATGGAGAGGAAAGATGGGCTTAATGAACCAAACGTAAAGGGACAAACATGGCCGTTCTGATACAATTACTTGACTACACATAAAGTATATTCAATAAAAGTGTTAATATGTCACAAAGAACAGGAAGTCACCTGGCAATAGCCACGTTTACATGAGGAGTTTTTCTCTTTCCAAATGGAATCTTTCCGAATGACCTTTCCGAAAGCAATGGTATACATGGAAAGGAATATTCCAATCCCGTGTTGTGTCTATATGTGCCCTGTGATTGGCTCCCTCTCGCCTGAAGACAGCTGGGATAGGCTCCAGCACCCCCGCGACCTTTGTGAGTATAAGCGGTAGAAAATGAATGAATAAAAAGAAAATGTAGTAAATTTTTTAGAATATAAAAAAGTGGTTTATTTTTAGTGCTGTGCTGACTTTCTATACCCACAGTGATTCAGCTTGAAAGGTGGAATTTTGTGAATAGTTGGCCGGCCTTCAATGTTTTCTAAGGCGTCTATCAGTAGTTATTTTTACAGCCATGCAACAGAGGCACTTGTGTTGTTCTGCCAGTGTTGTCAAGGAGGAATATCCGTCGCCGGACAGGAGCGTGACTTCTTTGGGTTCTTATCAGGCTGGAGAGAGGTGACAGACAGGAACTGATTAATCCGATAGCGGGCGGGGATGAGAAAACGAAATGGGAGATAAGAAGGGGCGTGAAAAAATAGGAAAAGCGGAGCCGTGACCCGCCGCATCAATACTATGAAAGGACTGCAAACAATGTGATAAATAACAAACATGGCCGTGTGTGTGTGTCTGTCTGCAAGGTGAAATAAGGGAGTCGCCGTCATGTCGGCTATTAAATGCCATCAAGCTGAGACACCGCTTGATGAGCTATTTGAAAGCTGTGAAAGAAGTGTGACAAATCAAGTGTGACTATGATTTTTCAAGGTGGGGGAAAAAAATATGCATTTGACAGAAACAAGCTGCATTCTGACTGTTTTGCTTGCTTGATTAGTTGGCACGAATCAAAACATCACTTTTGACCACAGCTTCCTTAAAAATAACTCACTTTACTTTTCTCGGTTGGTGTGTGTTCTTCAGCTGCACTGTGGATTTACAATTTGTAGAAGATACGTTGGTATAATATTCCAAACCATACCCAGGTTGTATGGCAAGAACACTCATTCCACTCTTTATTAATGATGATGTTTACGATCCAGTTGTTTATGATGAACTTATTATGCTTGTAAAAATGTAAAAATACAATCGGTAATCAAAGCATATGCACTCTTATCTAAATATCGATATTTAAATACAAATGAAACTGACGCAACAATACTGTCATAAAGATCATCTAATAATAATAATAATCTATGGTAATGGTTTTATTTCATTTGAACATGCATCAGATTACAATTGAATGCATCACATAATCAGTTCCCAGTTCCACATGTCCAAAAGGAGTAGGAAGAAGCAAAGCTTATCAAATCCTACCCCTCCATCTGGTACTTTTACAATCACTAACTGTTACATTTGTTCACTTCCTGCTTTCTATAAATACATTTTAAGGTATTTTTTGTTTTTAATAAAGTACCTCGTACCAAAGTAGGAGGTGATATGAGCATCCAATGCCATAATGGGTACCATAGTGCATGTCAATATAGTGATATATATAGCACATCATGACTGGTTCAAGACTCTTCATCCTTGTATTTAGCAAACATCAACTGCTTGTATTGTTTCTTGAATTGGCTCATCGTTGTGCATTGTTTGATTTCCTTACTCAATCCATTCCATAGTTTGATTCCACATACTGAAATGCTATGGCTAGCATAACGTAGTCCTAGCATAGAAGTGTTTCAAATGTACTTCTTCCCTGAGATCATATTTCTCCTCTCTTGTAGAGAAGTATTGGATGACATTTTTAGCTAATTGCTTATTTTTAGCCTTATGCATTATTTTAGCTGTTTGAAGATGAACTATATCAGCAAGTTGAAGTATTTGTGATTTTAGAAATAAGGAGTTAGTATGTTCTCTGTACACAATCCAATAATCTGAAATCACTTTTTTTTCCCAAACAGGGCCATGTAGATTTGATTTTTTCACCCTTAATAATAAAAAGATTAATTTAAAAGATTCATTTTAAAAATACATTTTGTGTTCAGTTGTGTTTCCATTGACTACTATGCACATTTGTTTTACAGTCTGAAACATGTTCGTGTCCAGTTGACCATGTGGCCTGATAAAAGAGGTTGGAAAACTGGGTGGAAATCTCTGGTACTGCTCTAAACTGGTTCATGTCCGATCTGGAGGACAGGAAGTACTTTGTTGGAAATGGAAACTGTCTCAGACCAAATGGTTATGACATATGAGGCTCCCCAGGGGTCAATCCCAGGAACCCTGTTCTTCAAGCTGTACATCCTTCCTTTGGGCCACCAATGTGTCCTACCCGAACGATGTAGACAACAGCTCTGAGTCATATTCCTGTATATGTATATAATATATATTATCATATATATATAAACAGGTGAGGTAGATTTTTGCCATGTTTGGTACGTCATTTAAACGTCATTTAAAAAGTGACTAATGCATAATAGGGGAGCTTTAAGTCAAGCCTTCCTGCATGCTATTAGTGTAGTGTCATTGGAACAATACTGCCCCCCCCCCCAAAAAAAAGGTGACAACATTAGCTTTTTAACCTCTTGCAAAATTCCTTGACATGATCAGATTAATTCTGGCACCTGTAGTGCTGTGGGTTCTTCAGGATTAAGATTAAGCTGCCATCATCGGAGCAAATGCCGAACAACATTTGGGAATTGCATGCTGTCAAAAATGACACACGGTGTCTAACATGTCACCTCGAAGAGACTCGGAATTTAAAAGACTTCTCACGAACTGCGTTGAAAACGTAATCTTCCAGCACAAGCAAAGCAAAGCAGAAACATCTTGGTTTCTGCTTCAGCTGCTTGGAAACTCCACTCCAACGCAGTTAGCTGAATGATGAAATATTCCACCCAAGAGGCAGCAGAGCAAAGAAAATACCAAATCATTATTTTCCCACTTTAAGACGAGATAAAATAAAGCAATAATGTCAGCAAGCATGTTTTACATGTTTAAAACAACAAGCACAAATCCCACAGATTCCATTAGCGAACAAACATAAAATGCATTTTTGGTTTTTTTGCTTCTAATGTGCAAATCATGTGTTTGTTCCACTTTACTCAGAACGGCTAAATGTGCAACGAGCAGGCGGCTGTGAATGTGAAATACCTTGGACCATGGCGAAGCCATCAGTAAATAATGGCGGTGGGAGTATGCGGAGTGGCACGGTTGTGAAGATGTGAAGAGAGCGACTCCCAGCAGAGCGACGGTCTACTCGGGAGACCAAACACTAATAGGCAAGCGGATCGTTACGAGGCGCTGGTGCAAAAATGAGTCGGCAAAACTAATTATGTGCCACTTGCATAAAGAAATATGTAACATGGAAAGCATGCATGATGTTTCTCTGTGGGTTCATTTGCTCTACAAACAATGAAGATCAATGACGGATGGTTCCATTCGGTAAGACATCAAATTACTTAGGTTTTCACTAGGTTAGCCTTACTAATCCGGTCAGAAGGTCCAACTCCAAACATAACTGACAACAACCATCTCGCCGCCTCTCCCCTGCGGCAACTCCAGAGTAGAACAAGGTCCAGTCCTTCTTGGTTTGGTTCCAGAACCCAAACTGTGGGTTGAGGTGTATCCGACTATTTCTACTGGGAATGTCTTCTTCTTCTTCGTTTGTGCATTTTCTACTGCTTTTCCTCACAGCGGGGGTGCTGGAGCCTATCCCAGCTGTCTTCGGGCGAGAGGCGGGGTACACCCTGGACTGGTAGCCAGCCAATCACAAGGCAAACAACCATTCACACTCACATTCATACCTATGGACAATTTGGAGTGGCCAATTAACCTAGCATGTTTTTGGAATGTGGGAGGAAACCGGAGTACCCGGAGAAAACCCACGCATGCACGGGGAGAACATGCAAACTCCACACAGAGATGGCCGAGGGTGGAATTGAACCCTGGTCTCCTAGCTGTGAGATCTGCGCGCTAACCACTCAAACACCGTGCAACCTCTTCTTCTTCTTCTTAATTTATTTCAGACATGCATACTATGTTACATCATTGTTTCTCACATATACACTTACAATATCTATCTATCTATCTATATATATATATATATATATATATATATATATATATATATATATATATATATATATATACAGTAAACCTCGGATATATTGGATTCAATTGTTCCCACTGGTTTTGTCCGCAAAATCCGTTATTATGCGTATACCGGAAAATGTCCGTTTTACGCATATATTGGATTTATATCCGGTATATGCGTAAATCGGATTTTATCCGTTATAAAAAGGCACTTCCTTGACTATGTTTCCAATGTACCTGGACGCGCAGGCAACGCTGCAAACGCTGCAAATGACGTCGTATAGCGGCCTGTCACGATTCGGCGAATCGGAGCGCCACGATGCAGCTATCCGATATACGCGAGGGAAATTTAATGGAAATGCATTGGAACGGGACTGGAGATTTTGTCCGAAATAGGTGAAATCCGTTATAAAAAATCCGATATATGCAATTAATTTTTATTGGAAATGCATTACAGAAAAATTGGTTCTTTTTTATCTGTCAGTTGTGAGCGAATTTCCGATATACCCGAGTCCGATATATCCGAGGTTTACTGTATATATAAACTACACATTACTACATTACTACACATGTCTGAAAGGGAGCAGGAAGAAGCAAAGCTTATTAAATCCTACCCCTTCTCCACGCCATAGCAGTTACCAATTCAATAAGTGATTTTTCCACACACATAATCACAGAATCTTACATAAGACAAAACAACAAAAGAAGAGTGGGAACATCGGACACCCCAGCAAAACCCAGGACATTGCAGAATGTCCTGATGTCCAGAATGTTCTGTCCTGTCCCGTCCGAATGTTTCAACCTCGCGCATAAGTTCAGGCTCTTTGCCCACCAGAGAAGTGACATTCCATGCCCCAAGAACCAGATTTGCCCACCAAAGACCAGGTCGCCCAGGCGCCGACCGCCTCCCAAAACGCAATACACCGGACCCTTATGCTTGCCCCCGCAGGTGGTGGATGGACGAAGGGAAGATCATGCATAAAACAACTGAATGAATGTTGCTGATTATTTTACTTCCAGTTATGGTTTTGTCATTTTCATTCATTCATTCATTCATTCATTCATTCATTCATTTTCTACCGCTTATCCTCACGAGCTTCACAGGGGTGCTGGAGCCTATCCCAGCTGTCTTCGGGCGAGAGAGCGGGGTAGACCCTGGACTGGTGGCCAGCCAATCCCAGGGCACATATAGACAAACAACCCATTCACACTCACATTCATACCTATGGACAATTTGGAGTGGCCAGTTAACCTAGCATGTTTTTGGAATGTGGGAGGAATCCGGAATGCTATCATATTGTACACTAACTGGGAATTATTTCCGGTCCCAAAACTTACACAGCCAAGAATCAGACTATGAAATCTTGTATAGTGTATTGGAAGTGTTTTGCCCAAAATCTTCTCTTGACATTGAAGTCTTTAAAAGTCATCACCGTTTTGTGTGCACAATATTTCACCCAAATCCATACACAGTCAAGTTTCTTTGAGACGTATTATCATGTCTAATAAGAATGGGAACAGAAGTGTTCCCCCCCCCCCTAAAAAGTAATTGCTAAGCTTCCTCGGATCCCACCGCAGCAGAAATGTTTTAAGCGGGACATACAGTAATAAGTGCACTAATGGAAAAAATATGATTGGGAGTGTTCAACTTTTATATCTATAGAGACTTCAAACCTCAGTGGTGGAGCAGCCATGACATGGCAGTGAATTTAGATAAACATGAATCTTAATGAAATGAGACAGGCACATTTGTGTACGTGTGTGTGTGCGTGCGCGTGTGTGTGTGTGTATGTGTGTGTATGTATGCTATATTAATCAACTCCCTCATCTATTATTCATTAGCTTCCAACTTGACTTATCATGAGCAATTTGCTCTCCGACACCGCCGCACGCCGACTGGGATGACTGCGCTCGGTCAACATCTTGCAACGTTCAAATTCATTTCTATACAAAGAGCAAATGTATTAAGAGGTATTATGAAAGGGGTCGTATGAGGCCGTATGCGTATTCACCAAATCATGATGTTTTTTTGCCGTACAGGTTTAACCTTTAGGGTAGAAAGCGGTGTCAAGATGTCGCAACTTCAAACGTTCGAGCAGCTCTTCTATGAAATGTGGAGCAAACAAGTGAGGGGGGGGGGGGGGGGGGGGGGATTTTACTTATGTTTGGTTCTCATAAATAGACTCCAGGGACAAATAATACTGTTGCAACATCATTAAAAAGTCACTTTTGCATATTAAGTACCTTTAACATACTCAAAATCTAACTGAAAGTATTTCATGGGTTTTTGAATGTGCCCTTGCCCAAAAGCAGCTCTGCATCATAGCACCAGCAACCAGTATGTCTGAATGATGTCCACACTCCAAGATTCATACCTTTGTAATTCACCCAATCGCTGCCTCAATTAAATCCTCGATGCAAGGAGTTGAATATCAAAGTTTCCATGTGAAATATCAGACCGGGTACTCCGGTTTCCTCCCACATTCCAAAAACATGCTAGGTTCATTAGCGACTCCAAATTGTCCATAAGTATGAATGTCTATATGTGCCCTGTGATTGGCTGGCGACCAGTCCAGGGTGTACCCCGCCTCTCGCCCCAAGACAGCTGGGATAGGCTCCAGCACCTCCCGCGACCCTCATGAGGAAAAAGTGGTAGAAAATGAATGAATGAATATCAGACAGGATGAATTTTTCTGCTAAACTATGGCTAGCGTTACATTATAGAATGTTTTGGCTGTACTGTCACCTGTAGGGTTGCTACGATCGATCGGTAACTGATCAATACTGGTCGACTCGCAAGTAAAAGCATGTGAACGTCATATCATATGCCCGTAAATGACTTTCAACGTTGATCACCTCCGGCTAGAACTTTTGTAGCATTTTGCGATGTCGAGTTATCAAGGCAAATGGTGCAGCATCAGTCGGACGGCATGTTACACCCGCAAACGGAATAACCGCCCACAAACGTAATAAACCACAAACGTAATACAAATCTGCAGCTATGAATGTAATAATCCCGCAAATGTAATACATTTCCTACAAACGTAATAAAAATTGCCTACTGGAAACGTAATACCGAATTCCCTGCAAATGTAATAACTATTACGTTTGCAGGAAATTATTACATATGTGGGAAAGTGAAACTCTTTAAATGTAATAACTTCCCACAAATGTAATGATGAGACAAAATAATGATCTTTGTGGTTGTTGTTGTTTGTTCTTTTTTCTTTTAATGAGGGAGAAGGTGTGGATGTCATTTTGAGGATTTTAACAAGATAATTCTTTTTTTTTGTGGAAAATTATTAATTAATTATTATTATAATATTATATATAATAATATATAATTATAATATGTCTATATTA
The DNA here is from genome assembly GCF_030265055.1 of Doryrhamphus excisus. Taxonomy (NCBI): domain Eukaryota; kingdom Metazoa; phylum Chordata; class Actinopteri; order Syngnathiformes; family Syngnathidae; genus Doryrhamphus; species Doryrhamphus excisus. Next base: position 5,033,477 of record NC_080471.1, read on the forward strand.
CATAATAATTATTAAGTTAATTAATTAAATTTAATTAATTAATTAAAATGATAAATTAAATTATTAAAAGAGTATCATTTGAATACATTAAATGAATTTTTAATTATTAAATTATAATTTATTTTAAATTAAAAAATAACATAATTGTGATAATTGCAATTTTTTAATAAAAATATTATTACTATTATTATTATATTTTATTATTTATTTTGATTATTTCTTCCCCATATACACACATAATCACACATACAATAATATACTGTAACTAAAAGGTAAATGTACGCCGACAAACAGAGCGAGTTTTAACAGTACAACAGTGCTTTGTAAATATTGTTGTGATATTTACACCAATGAAGCACATTTGAATCAATTCAAATTGAAATTCGGTATTACGTTTGCAGTAGGCAAATTTTATTACATTTGTGGGACATTTATTACAATTGCGGGATTATTACATTCAAAGCTGCAGATTTGTATTACGTGTGTGGTTTATTAACACGACAACTAACCCTCGTCCGTATGTTTGTGACAGTCAGAAGGATGAGCATCCTTTCCTAGCTGTGGAATATACTGCGTTTGCTTGGATCCCTGCTCCGTACCGGAAGTCCTGCTAGAGCTCCACCAATGTACTCTCACATCCAAAGTCACCGCAAAGAATTCATTTCATCCTTTCCAAGTTTCACCAGTGACATTTTTTTCTTGAGGAAGTAAGTAAAAATTTACAGTTAATCCGTGTGATCGTATTGGCATCGATCGGTTCCATTCATAGATGATCGGTACCTGAAACGGGAGCATAACCACCAGCTTCACCACCACCAAATGCAACAACTTCTTAACCTACTTCCAGTCCAAAATTACCAAAATATACAGCTCCCTAAACCCCCCCTCGACTCACTCGCTTCCTCCTGAACCTCCACTATCTGGCTCCACCCAACGACTCTCCAAATTCACACCTATCTCACCCGTGCAACTCACTGAAATACTAACCGGTATGAAGACTCCAACATGCTCCCTGGATCCTATCCCTTCTTCATTCATCAAACCCTGCCTCCACATCATCTCCCCGCTGATCACAAGTATCATTAACTCCTCCCTTATCACTGGATCCGTCCCACAGTCTCTCAAGCTGGTGGCAATCACCCCCACACTCAAAAAGTCTGGTCTCGATCCCAATAACCTCTCCAATTTCCGTCCCATATCCAACCTCCCCTTTCTCTCCAAAATCCTTGAACGTGTCATAGCTGCTCAACTTCAATCTCACCTCAACTCCAACAGCCTGTTTGAATCCTTCCAGTCCGGTTTCCGTCCCAAACACAGCACTGAAACAGCTCTTCTTAAAATCACCAATGATCTTCTTCTCTCCTCCGATTCCGGCCATCTTACCATCCTCATCCTCCTAGACCTCACCGCAGCCTTTGACACCATTAGCCACTCTATCCTCCTGTCCCGCCTCAAAACCAGCCTCAATATCACCGATTCTGCTCTGTCCTGGCTCCAATCATACCTCACCAACCGTCAACAGTGCACATAAATAGCTGCTCCTCCTCCATAGCCCCTTTACCTCAAGGTGTTCCCCAAGGTTCGGTGCTTGGTCCTCTTCTCTTCATCCTCTACATCCTTCCACTTGGCAATATCATCCGTCGACATGGCCTCAATTTCCACAGCTACGCCGATGATATTCAACTATACATTTCTACCACCTCCATCACCTCCAATATCTACTCCACCATCACTAACTGTTTAACTGATATCAAAACTTGGATGGAACAAAATTTTCTCAAACTTAATAGTGACAAAACAGATATTATCATCATCGGTCCCAAAAACACCACGGCGCCCACCCATAATTTCCATCTTCAATTTGACAGCGCCACCCTCACGCCATCCCCGCTCATCCGCAACCTTGGTATCCTCCTGGACCCCACCCTTTCATTTGAACCCCACATCAAACAGTTAACCCGGACTGCATTCTTTCATCTTAAGAACATAGCCCGACTCCGTCCATCACTTCCATTCTCTGCCGCTGAATCCCTGATCCATGCATTCATCACCTCCAGAATCGACTACTGCAACAGCATTCTCTACGGTACACCTTCCAAAACCCTCAACAAACTACAATATATTCACAACTCCGCTGCCCGCCTCCTCACCTCCACCCGCTCCCGTCAACACATTACCCCTGTCCTCCAAAACCTCCACTGGCTTCCCGTCCCCCAACGCATTCACTTCAAAATTCTTCTCATCACCTACAAAGCCCTCCACGATCTGACCCCCCCATATCTCACAGACCTCCTCCATCCACATAATCCCCCGCGTCCCCTTCGCTCCTCAGACTCCAACCTCCTGGCACTCCCCTGTAAGACCAAGCTCCGAACCTGGGGAGACAGAGCCTTCTCCATCGCTGCCCCCACTCTCTGGAACTCTTTGCCCCATTCACTCCGTGCTTGCCCTGACCTTCCCACCTTCAAAAAACAACTCAAAACCCACCTCTTTAAATCTGTTTTTAATGTCTAACCTTCTATATCTGACTGCTGTGCCCCGCCCCCGCTTTTTTAACTGTGTACTAACCAATGAATGTTGTATTTTGGTGTGTCTTTTATTCTGTTTACTTGCTCTATTCAACTTCATTCTTTTGTAAAGTGTCTTTGAGTATCTTGAAAAGCGCTATACAAATAAAATGTATTATTATTATTATTATTATAAACTACTGATCGGAGCATCCCCGGTCATGTGCTAACATTTTCTTTATTCATTCATTTTCTACCGCTTTTCCTCACGAGAGGAGCCTATCCCAGCTGTCTTGGGGCGAGAGGCGGGGTACACCCTGGACTGGTGGCCAGCCAATCACAGGGCACATATAGACAAACAACCATTCACACTCACATTTGGAGTGGCCAATTAACCTAGCATGTTTTTGGAATGTGGGAGGAAACCGGAGTACCCGGAGAAAACCCACGCATGCACGGGGAGAACATGCAAACTCCACACAGAGATGGCCGAGGGTGGAATCGAACCCTGGTCTCCCAGCTGTGAGGTCTGCGCGCTAACCACTCGACCACCGTGCCGCCCATTTTCTTTATTATTATAATTATTATACACAGCAATACTTAGGATTGGGAAATGAATCTTGCGATTCTCCCACATTTGTTGACATTTTTTACTTTCGATTCCTACATTGCAAATGAGGGTCAACATGATTAAACACAAGAATACTTTGTCTTTGATGTGCTACGTTTATAGTAGTAGTTAGTGCCGTGTTGCCTCAAGATGCCCTCTTCGATCCTCCAGCCTCCCATCTTCATGATCAGAGTCCTCCTCCTCTTCCTCTCTGACCCTCTCATCTTCCACGGCCCGTTTCTGTTGGGCCTCTCCGACCCCTCCCTCTACTGCAGAGATCAGTTCCAACAACTGCGTTGCAAGTGCTTAGTCATGGTCCATGTGTCCTGCGTGCTCATTGGACAGTTGAAAGAGGAAAGTGGCTTTGGAAAATGTTTTAAAGACAAGTATGATTGGTTGTAGAGGTCACGAGCGTCACCCGTACTGGGGGTGAATCCGTCACCTGAACACAGTGAAGGTTCCTCCTGCACTAAAAGTGATATGGCCTGTCTGCATGCTCCCAAATCCGTACTGAGGCGGTACTCATCATATATGGAACCCTAAATTTTGCATTACAGAAGGACAACCATCTCTGCAGCAATCCACCAATCAGGCCTGTATGGTAGAGTGGCCAGACGAAAGCCACTCCTTAGTAAAAGGAACATGGCAGCCCGTCTGGAATTTGCCAAAAAGCACCTGAATGACTCTCAGACCATGAGAAACAAAATTCTCTGGTCTGATGAGACAAAGATTGAACTCTTTGGTGTGAATGCCAGGCGCCATGTTTGGAGGAAACCAGGCACTGCTCATCACCAGGCCAATACCATCCCTACAGTGAAGCATGGTGGTGGCAGCATCATGCTGTGGGGATGTTCTTCAGCAGCAGCAACTGGCAGACTAGTCAGGATAGAAGGAAAAATGAATGCAGCAATATATAGAGATATCCTGGATGAAAACCTGCTCCAGAGCGCTCTTGACCTCAGGCTGGGGCGAAGGTTCATTTTTCAGCAGGACAACGACCCGAAGCACACAGCCAAGATCTCAAAAGATTGGCTTCAGAACCACTCCGTGAATGTCCTGGAGTGGCCCAGCCAGAGTCCAGACTTGAATCCGATGGAACATCTCTGGAGAGATCTGAAAATGGCTGTGCACAGACGTCTCCCATCCAACCTGATGGAGCTTGAGACTTATTGCAAAGAAGAATGGGCAAAACTGCCTAAAGATAGGTGTGCTAAACTTGTGGGATCATATTCAAAAAGACTTGAGGCTGTAATTGCTGCCAAAGGTGGATCAACAAAGTATTAAGCAAAGGCTGTGAATAATTATGTAAATGTCATTTTTTTGTTTTCTAAATGTTTAATAAATTCAAAACATGTCAAAAAAACCTTTTTTCACATTGTCATAATGGAGTATTTTGTGTAGAATTTTGAGGTAAGAGATTAATTTAATACAGTTCGGAATGAGGCTGTAACATGACAAAATGTAGAAAAAGTGAAGCGCTGTGAATACTTTCCGGATGCACTGTATATTTGGGGTGACCTCAAAACGTATCGTCAAAAGCGGATGAAAAGAAACTGGCAGATGTTGGTTAAAAACCCTGCAAGAGGTCCTCGTCCTTGTTTTAACACCGCCCGGCATGTCCTGACTGTTTTCCGACAGCACAAAGCAAACACACACATAGCGGATTAAGCCTGAGTGTGTTGCGTCAGATGGTGAACATGACAAGAATTCAAAATTTGGGGCTGAAATAATGCGGCTAATACAAAAAGGGTGCAGCGCCGCGTTGCTTGGAGACATTAGTGGCCGAGGACAGAACAGCTGTGCGACATAATGGAGTCCACATGTGCTGTGGAGAATACATCCAAGAATGATTTTCTAAGAGAGCAGCATGGACGTAAGATTGCATTACACGACTCCACACACACTTCATCCACTGGACCCTCGTCTGCTTCACTATGCATCCGCCATACCAATATTTAAGCCCTAAAAAGTCAATTGCATACAAAACCTTTAATAAAGACAAAAAGCGAGAGTGGGGAAAGAAGAGGACTTCCACAGACTGCCTCTCCCTCTCCCCGGAGGGCCCAAGTATGAAGTTGTGAAGGCCTGATTAATTTCTTCCTGTTTACTGTCAGTAATAATGTCATCCATTGTCCCGTGGAGGATACGAAGGAGAAAAACATTCATATAGTTTTTAAAGCCAGTGACAGCAAGTTGTGACAAGAAACACGACGCGATAAACAATGAGAACAGCATCGAAATAAACACAAGGCTTGAACCTTCCGGCTACTGAAATATGTGCTTTCAGGAACGTCATCATTAACTTGGGACACTCCTGTTCCAGCTGCTGTTTCCCAAATAGACAAATACCGCTTTGAAAGAACATTTTTGGAAGGATTTGTTTCGGTTATGTGATACTTATGTGCCTTTTTCACAAATTAATTAATAAAATAATTGCTGTTTCGTGGTAGACTATGGTCCATTACTCGTCAAAACAGATTTTAATACAAGTGTTATGTAGTATTCTGGTCACTCGGCGGCAGTAATGACACAAACATTGAGATATTACCTTACATTACATTACCTTAAAGGGACCCTATTATGCTTTTTCCGCTTTTCTGACCTATAAATGTAGTTAAAATGTTGTATTCTCGTGTTAAACTATGCCAAAGTATCACATAATAAGGTTTGCGCATTGAAAGTGAGCCCTGAAAGTTTGGTTTGAAACACTCGGTTTCAAAAGGCGTGGTAAAACTGCCCCTGTGTGATGTCACAGAGGGGCGAACTTCCTTATATGGTTCATAGTTAGGAAGCACTTTGGCCATGTGACCAATCACAGCAGAGCGGGCATGCACGGAGGCGGGCCGTGGAAAAGAAATACTGGATTCTGCAAAATTCATTCATTCATTTTCTACCGCTTATCCTCATGAGGGTCGCGGGGGTGCTGGAGCCTATCCCAGCTGTCTTCGGTCGAGAGGCGGGGTACACCCTGGACTGGTCGCCAGCCAATCACAGGGCAGATTCTGCCCTAAAAGGCTTTCTGTTCAGGTTATTGAGTGTAGCTGCTCTACAGGGGTCCACAACTCAATACAAAGGGTGGAAAAAAGAGCATAATAGGTCCCCTTTAACAGGCATGCCTTATGATAGTATTAGTTTAAAAAAAAGTAGTTAAAAAATAGTTTAAAAAAGGTTCTCCCCTCCCAGGTGGAAAAGCTAGAGAAGCTTTCTGGCTTCTACATGTTATGTTTAACATAAATAAACCAAGGCTAACTGATTCATAATCCTTGAATTTATCATGAATCGTGATTAACTGTCTCAATTCCTTGCGGCATATTATTTGCACTATAGTGTAAACAATAATAGGAGTGTAAATTTGATTATGGGTGTGTTATGTCATGCCCACAGAGTTCTAATACTGTTAAAAAACATATTTAAGTAGTGATAATATAAGATGCTCTAACTATGAATGTATTCCATTTATTAACCTTGAATCTTATATGGTGAGAATTCACTGAATGCGGTCAGGTCTGGGGTCAATAAACAACTATAAATTAGGATTTTGAGCAGGTTTTCGGTTTCAATAAGGATCAGCCATTCCAAAAATGTGGCATTTGGAAAAAAAACTAAACCCTATGGCTTCCTGGACACTGTAACTTTGCTTTAATGACAAAAAAAAACCTCTACCCCTCAACCAGAGTATCGTGTTTCCACAGTTGAACTGGCTATTCAGTGTGTCAGATTCAATGAAACTGACTCAAAAGGGAATGGTACTCTTTTTACCTTGCGAGACGTTCGTTTGTTGGCTATTGAGCTGCAATGGGTTGCCTGTTAAGAGGTGCCAATCTAGCTAAAGCCCACGTCCTTGTGAATGCATCCTGGCTGAGTGTTCAGATGAATAATTATGAACGCACACAACAGTGGCTGGTGTGTCTTTGTAAGTAAAGCTTGATGTGGACTATTTACATTTACGGGACATTACAGGTTGCATTCATGTTTATGTTTGTGACTTGCATGCAGACATAACTGTATCCTAAAATGATGAACATTATTCCAATCTATGATGTATAACATGGGGAAACGCGCCCATTGATACGTGAACAGCATTTTGACACCCAAAGAAACAAAGTGGAATAAAAAAAAATGCATGTTGAAGTGTATAAAGTCGCTCCACACTAATGTCGGTGTAATACCTTAGAAAAAAATGAACACATCCTTGATGGTCCCAGCTGTAAAAGCCTCAAGGCAAATCTTTCAGTAACCAATTAGTGTGTGGCAGAAACAACACATTAGTTCAGCATTCAGTCAAGTTAACTGCCATCCGAGTGTTCACGCCGCGTAATTCATTCAATGGAGTACAATTACAGTATTGGCACAATGGCCTCCACAAATCAAAGTGAAGACATGATCTAAGTCCAAGGTCTCACATCCTGCAAGTCGGAATCAGACAAACAGATAGAGAGCTAGTTCCCTTCAGTACAAAAAAATCATTTGTTTTCGCCTTTTTTCCCCCCGACAAAATATTATTAAGTACCATTGTACTGGTAAGTGATTAACAGATCTTAACTAATTTTGACACTTATACAACAGCTAATGTTTAAAGTTTACTTTTCATTTCCATAGGTTGCTATATCGCTGGGTTAAGAAGACAAGTCTGCCCTTGCAGGGTGAAAAGAAAAGAAGAATTAAGTGTTTTTATTGACGCAGACATCAGCTGAGGGCAAACTTGCTGGGAAATCGCTTTAGCGGTTTCACGTCAAAAAGCGAAGAAACTTGAGGCTACATTCGATTGCAGGAAAACATCTGGTAAATCAAGTACAGCCTCAAAGGAAGGCGGGGAAAAAAAAGTGGAACAGTAGAACAGCCAGGAATGGAAGAAACCCCCAGAAAATATTTTTGGATGACGAGACAGGTTCTTTCAGGATAAGATGCAAGTGTGTACTGGCTGACAAATAACATAAAAGAATAGGAACCTTGACCCAATTTACCTGAACCTAACCCATACCTAGTAGCACCTCGTCTTTGATCAGATCTTCGTTTAATAGGCTTCTTCGCTTCTAGCTGGGTAACCTTGTGTCAGACATCTCCAAAATGAAAAAGCGGATACAGAGAATTCCGGGAATTGTCAAAGTTTGACACTTTCTAGGGCTGCACGGCGGCAAGTGGTTAGCGCGTAGGCTGCACAGCTAGGTGACCCAAGTTCAATTCCACCCTCGGCTATCTCTGTGTGGAGTTTGCATGTTCTCCCCGTGCATGCGTGGGTTTTCTCCGGGTACTCCGGTTTCCTCCCACATTCCAAAAACATGCTAGGTTAATTGGCCACTCCAAATTGTCCATAGGTATGAATGTGAGTGTGAATGGTTGTTTGTCTATATGTGCCCTGTGATTGGCTGGCCACCAGTCCAGGGTGTACCCCGCCTCTCGCCCATAGACAGCTGGGATAGGCTCCAGCACCCCCGCGACCCCTGTGAGGATAAGCGGTAGAAAATGAATGAATGAGTGAATGAATGAATGACGCTTTCTATGAGGATGAATAGACTGAATGTACAGGAATTAGTTCACAATGAAGGAGAGGGGAAACACATCTTGCAGCAAAATCTCACAAATAAATCAACCAATAAATCCCCCAAAATAGCTAATACAATATTACAATATACAATAAAAATAATAAACTAAAATATATTACATCTATTTAAAAAATGACAATGACAATACATGTATAAACATAGCAGTGGACATGTTTGTAAATACCGTATATTCTGGACTATAAGTCGCTCCAGAGTATAAGTCGCACAAGGCCAAAAATGCACAATTAGGTAGAAAAAAACATACATAAGTCGCACTGGAGTATGAGTGGTATTTTTTAATTTTTATTTATTTTCCATTTATTTTACAAACTACTACCAAAACAGACATTACGTCCTCTTGGAAGGCAAGTTGTAACATTAATAAAAGAATAGAGAACAACCTATGAAAAAAAGTGTGACTTATAGTCCGGAAAATACGGTACTACAGTTGCAGTAAAAATGCTTCCATATTTCCAACTATAACATCGTAATTAGAGATGGATATTAGAGCATTTAATTTTTTTTTTTAGGTCTGATACTGATTTTTAACTGTCAAGAAGGCTGAAAAATGATTTCTAACGCTCTATGATTTGTTTATGCAATTAAGATACAAACAGCGCTCTTAATTCCAAGGCCGGAAGTGTGTTGAGTGTTTTGAGAATGTGTCTCGACGGTTAAAACACCTGGGTCCAAGAATAAACGTGCCTCACATCCTTTTTTCACTCAGAATTTGTATGGCAGCGGGCATCGTAAGACGCTCGATTCCATAAATAAGTGGTTAAACATGACACTCACACAGCCTTAGTCACCCCCCCCCCCCACACACACAGACACACTAGCATGCTCTGCTAAACTGTTAAACTAAACTGAGCTTTTTTTTAACAAAGTTTCACCAGTGCAGACAGAAAGGCTCTGCTGCATAAAAGCCAAAAAAACGATGCAAATATGTGTCAAAATTACGAATATCGGCTTGGCTGCTTATCAGTTGATTACTGATTATAATATTGCTTAGTTTCCTGCATTTATTATCCATTTTGTACTCCTGTTTTTATTCTTATTTATGAATTTATCTTGGACCTCTTTATTTTAAAATGTATTTATTTATCTATTATTCAGCATTACAACACTTAGTGAACAAATGAAAAAATAGAAAAATGAAAGCGTCCTTCCTGCATTTCCAGCCTTTTGTAACAAATGTTTTCCAATGAATAAGGATTTTGCTCTAAAAAAATAAATAAAAATAAAATAAAAATAAGATAAATAATAATAAAATAAAAAAAAATAATATTGATTTGTAACATGCAAGCCCCCAAAATGCCAGTATTTATTATGACGTGTGTAACATGGCTGAAGGTTTGTTGTGCAGTTCAAGTCCGTCACAGCCAGTCCGCCTAAACTGTCAGTGTCAAACCAGGTTGAGCCCCCGGATTTAGCACCCCCGCCGGCCCACCAACGCATGAGTTGTTGTCACCTCGGCCCGCCGCTGACGGCATCTTATCAGCAGCTGCCAATTACAACACGGGCATCTTATCGGCACTAGCCAATTAGAGGCGGAGGAGTCGCTGTGAGGAAATGTCAACAGCTCAGAGAACTTGCCAGGGTTCTTTATCTGGCCCCCGCCTCCCCGACCGGGCACTCCTTTCTTTTTTTTCCCCTTCCTGCTGACACACTGTTGCAGAGCTGTGTTGTGACAAGAAAAGGTTGGCGGTATGGCAAGCTTTCAGCCCCCCCCCACACCAACCCCCAAAAAGCAAAGCCTTCACGTATGGCAATTTGGAATTTTAACTTTGACAGCCGACGACAGGAAACACACTCAGGTCTGAAACACGAGCCGTGCGGTTGTCACCACTAAATATGTATGGACAGTTCATTCAGCGCTAGATGGTCTTGGGAGTCCTGTCATGGTTTAACAAGCTTTTGTTGCTGCTGCATAAACAGGAATGCCTATCTGTAGACGACAACAATGTATCCCGGGGGTCACTTGTGGATTTTCTCAAGCAATACAAGCGCAAAGTGGTCGAAACAACAATAGAAGTCCATATTTCTCATTTTGAGTAAAGGTGGTCCCCGTGTTACGATGCTTCTTGAATCAAACACACTGAAATTATTAATTCAATCATTCATTCATTTTCAGCCTATCCCAGCTTTCTTCAGGCGAGAGGCGGGGTACACCCTGGACTGGTGGCCAGCCAATCACAGGGCACATATAGACAAACAACCATTCACACTCACATTCATACCTATGGACAATTTGGAGTGGCCAATTAACCTAGCATGTTTTTGGAATGTGGGAGGAAACCGGAGTACCCGGAGAAAACCCACGCACTCACGGGGACAACATGCAAACGCCACACAGAGATGACCGAGGGTGGAAGCGAACCCTTGTCTCCTAGCTGTGAGGTCTACGTGCTAACCACTAGACCGCCGTGCAGCCCATAAATGATTAATAATGAATAAAAAGAAGAAAACGACAGACTTTCATCTCCATGATGTTCTATATCTAGATAGTGATAATGGAGTCCTCCACAAGCTTACCACCTGATTCAAACAAACAAGTCTCGGGTGTGTAGGCATGCGAGTCTGCCTTCACCAAACCATACCTGGCACCGTTTTATCGGATGTTTGTACTACAAATTATTGCTGATAAACAATATATATTATTGACGCCATTTTTATGTCTCTCCAGCGTGAGGCAGGCTCTAAAGATTGCATTGTGTCAAAGAAAAGAAAAGTGAAGCGATATCAGGCATTGTGAAACACTGAGTGGAGGAATGAGATCTTCAATTTCTCTGTACCAGGGAAGCCATTCACGGAATTATCTCTGCAGACTGAAATCTGAGTAAAAACTACAGTATATGTAGTCATTCATTCTTTTTCTACCGCTTATCCTCACGAGGGTCGCGGGGGTGCTGGAGCCTATCCCAGCTGTCTTTGAACCGGTGGACAGCCAATCACAGGGCACATATAGACAAACAACCATTCACACTCACATTAGTGGGCGTGCCCAGAGGCAGCCCATGGGTGGAATAAATTAAAACAGTTTTGGAAAGCCAAAGAAATACAGCTGGAATGGGTTCAGGTTCTGGAAGATCTACAGAGTGCGCGTTATCATGTGTAGCTGCTCTATAGGAGTCCACAACTCAATACATTCATTCATTTTCATTCATCATTTTCTACCGCTTATCCTCAGGCGGGGTGCACCCTGGACTGGTGGCCAGCCAATCACAGGGCACATATAGACAAACAACCATTCACACTCACATTCATACCTATGGACAATTTGGAGTGGCCAATTAACCTAGCATGTTTTTGGAATGTGGGAGGAAACCGGAGTACCCGGAGAAAACCCACGCATGCACGGGGAGAACATGCAAACTCCACACAGAGATGGCCGAGGGTGGAATTGAACTAGCTGTGAGGTCTGCATGCTAACCACTAGACTGCAGTGCAACACAGTATATATATATATATATATATATATATATATATATATATATATATATATATATATATATATATATATATATATATATATATATATATATATATATATATATATATATATATATACACACAGCCAGCACCTCTGAGGCAACACCGCACTCAAACGCTGCAAAAAATGATGGAAGATAAAGATGGTATACTTGAACACGCGACAGGACCCCCCCCCTATGAAATGGATGGTTGATAACTGAGCAGCGTAGTGGTCTCCTAAAAGTTTCTCCCTTCCTTGCAGCAACCCTTCCAGTTCTACACGGACATAGTTTGTCCATTAAAGATGCTAAAAGCAAACCAATGTAGGTCAACATATGTTAAGCGATCAGAACTAATCAAGATCTTAGCTTTGGGAGGAAACCTTGCGATGTTTTATAATTCATAATGTTATGATGTAGACTATTTAGGGCGTGCATGGAAAATGAGACGGGATGTAGAGACATGAAGCTTTTACGCAGACTCTAATGGCTATCAGTACAGTACAGTACAGTACAATATAGTACAGTACAGGTATATCAACTGTCACATGGTATTACATGCTGCACCAGCGCTCGTGGTTGGACTTTTAAGACCACACATGAGATTTGTAGCAGATGAATCACGGTCTGGCGCTTCCTTGGAGTAAAGCTTTCAGGATGGAGGTCAGTGCAGCGTTTCAGGTGGTTCATTGTCTCCCTAATGGCGACACACTCGACTAAAGCCGTGAGACATACCTGCACTGACAGCGGCGCTTTTCCACGCACGTCCTCCAGCTTGGCTTCACTCACCGCATGAGGCGAATTGGGCAGGGCTTTGCTTGCAGGGGCATCTTTAATGGATGAGGCGGTGGACTTGAGTCAATGTTTAAAAGCAGGCAGGCGGCTGACGTGACTTCAGCACAGTGCAACAGTAATGGAGCAGTGCGGGATGAAAACATCAACATTTTTTGTGAAAGTCTCAAATGTAATATCGTAATTTCAATACAGAATACATTATTTACGATATTAAACCGACATGTTTAGAATGATAACTCATTAGCATAGTTCATGTTCAATGTGTGTTCCACTTGTCACTTGTTTTTGCTACTATTATTTTTTGGTTGCACTATAAGTGAGTGGGGTGTCAAAATAGATATTTTCATGGGCATCTCAAGTATTCAGGTTTTTTTTTTTTTTTTTTTTTTCCCACCAACAGCGGGGATCTACCGTGCAGTACATGAGCAGCTCTCAACTTGAACACCATCTTGAAAATTTCAACTATCCAAAAGAGCTTTAAAGAAGGCAGCAGGGACCGAATGCAAGGCAGGAGATTGCTGCAAGACATTCTTAGAAGAGCATTCTTGTGGCTTTGATTAAGACAGTCTGCCTAAAAATGTCTGCTCCACGACAAGCGACTGGAGCAAAGCAAAGAAATAAAGCTTTTGCAAGAGCCACAGCGACGCAATGACTGTTCCATAAATCCAGTACATTTAGAACAAAGCGGCTTGCGTGATGTAACTTGGAAGATGTCACAAGAAATCACTTGTTTGTGGCTCTCAGGATGACAGAATCGAAAAAAAAAAAAAAACACATCATGCAGCATCTTTTGACTAAATCATGGGTGCCCAAACTTTTTCCACCAATTGCCGAGTACTAAACAAAGGCATTACATTTCGGAGATGGGGCATTATGTTCCAAGATCCCACAGGAATAGTGAATAACGGGTAACAGTGGAGCCCTATAAATGCCAATGTTGTAGTCTCTCGCCATTATTAAACAGTAAAGGTGAAATAAATACATAAAATTACTGTTATTAGTATCAATATTTCATCAAGTCGGGGGTCTCCAACAAGTAGCTCATGAGCTACCAGCAGCTAACTAGCTCTTCAAATGTTTTATTTATTTATTAACTCCTTTACCGACAAAATGAGAACGTGGGGTTCGGCAGTAGTCCAGAAGTCCTCGGGGGAGCTTGGAAGTGTGACCAATCACAGTGGAGTGGGCGTGCCCAGAGGCTGGCCATGGGTGGAATAAATTAAAACAGACAGTTTTGGAAAGCCAAGGAAATACAGCTGGAATGGGTTCAGGTTCTGGAAGATCTACAGAGTGCGGGTTATCATGTGTAGCTGCTCTATAGGAGTCCACAACTCAATACATTCATTCATTTCCATTCATCATTTTCTACCGCTTATCCTCATGAGAGTCGCAGGGGTGCTGGAGCCTATCCCAGCTGTCTTCGGGCAAGAGGCGGGGTACACCCTGGACTGGTGGCCAGCCAATCACAGGGCACATATAGACAAACAACCATTCACACTCACATTCATACCTATGGACAATTTGGAGTCAACAGTTATCCTAGCATGTTTTTGGAATGTGGGAGGAAACCGGAGTACCCGGAGAAAACCCACGCATGCACGGGGAGAACATGCAAACTCCACACAGAGATGGCCGAGGTTGGAATTGAACTTGGGTCTCCTAGCTGCGCAAACCACTCGTCCGCCGTGCAGCCCGTGAAACAACCATACATAAATAAAATGACACGTTGCCAGATCTTTTCTTCAGAGCACCGTGAAAGCGAGGCAGGGGGACGAGGATGAAGATAAAGAGATGTAACTGAGGACATCGGAGGAGGGGTTCGAGCACCTGACGTCAAACAACAGGCAAGCTAGTGTGGCGGATCAATGGGAAAGTGTTAGAAAAGAAGAGCTGGCGGTCTCAGTACACAAAGCTGATTACAAGATGGCGCATGGTGGAATATCAACATGTTTTATGGTCGTATAACATCCGCCATGGTGTCTTTTATTAAACAGCATGAACATGAAGAGTCCATGAAGCCTACTGATGATGGATGTTGAGTCATAACTTTTGTTAGATCTCGCTAGCAAAAACAATGCTTGTCCCTCGACAAAATCCATAATTCATACACTAATCTGAACTCTGTTTCCAAAAAGTGCTTTCTGTGGTGTTTTTTAATGCTGTTTGACAAATTCGAACATTTGATAAATGCACAATAACACTCCAGATTTAAACCCTCTCCAAGGCTTTTTGCATTTGTAGTTGAACCCCGCTACATCCCGCCATCTCTGATTTGTAATTTATGTGGAGACAAGTGCGTGCCCTTCACAAGAGGGAAAAAAAAGCAGCTTTTAACCAAAATGCAGAGCGAGGGGGTTGTGATGAAGACAAATAAGCTATCAAAGCCTGGCGCTCAATCTTTGAAATAATCATAGGATAAATAAAGTTACAAATAAAAAAAAAACATCTTCAATGAACTTTAGTAGGATTTACTTGTTAGGGGGTTCAACGTCTAAGAAGAGACTTACATAAAACGGGGACTTGATGAGTCGGTCAAGAAGGATGAGTGTTCTATTAAATATAATATCAGTCATAATATGCTTTAGATTTACCTTGGCCAGCAACGTCGGTGTATAAAATGTACAAACCAACTTGTTCTAACCCCCCCGCCCCAAACATTGAAGCGCCGCTTGATTCAAGGTGATAATAATGAGGAGCGGCGCCGCACACGCAACATCATCATTCATGGCATATCGGGCTGTGATCAAGCAGAGCAAGTTGAGGTCAAGTGCAGATTTCTGTATTTACGTTCCAGCACGGTAGAGCCGGAGCCCCCACTAACCAACCCCCACCCACCCACCCCGGTCTGGGGGCTTTTTGCCATTAGGCTCAGAGTGAGAGTCCACAGACAGAGCACAGCGCCTTCTGGCACCATTCATTATTTAGCTCTCACATGTTTCTAGGCGCTGCAAGATGGGCTGAAGTGGTAATAAATCTCTGACCGCTGCAGTGCTGCACACGGGTTGAGGGGGGGGGGGCAAGACACAATAAGTAGAAAAAGAGTAAAAGATATAACAGATTGTTGCTCATCATGTCTGCTTTATTTCAGTGTTTGCTACAATGGGATGCTTTATGTGTGGGCATTTAACTCGAAAGGATAATCGGACATCGTATATTGGCATATGTGGCATATGATAGGCTGCTAAAGCCTTCACTTCATTTCCTAATACATTCTCTGGAGAATACACTGGAAACCCATTTTTGGTTTGTAACTGGTGTAACTGGTGTAACTGGTGATACGATATCATGATATGTTGCAATGATAACAATAATGTTGGCTGCACAGTGGACGAGTGGTTAGCGTGTAGACCTCACAGCTAGGAGACCAGGGTTCAATTCCGCCCTCGGCCATCTCTGTGTGGAGTTTGCATGTTCTCCCCGTGCATGCGTGGGTTTTCTCCGGGTACTCCGGTTTCCTCCCACATTCCAAAAACATGCTAGGTTAATTGGCCACTCCAAATTGTCCGTAGGTATGAATGTGAGTGTGAATGGTTGTTTGTCTATATGTGCCCTGGGATTGGCTGGCCACCAGTCCAGGGTGTACCCCGCCTCTCGCCCAAATGAATGAATGAATGAATGAACAATAATGTCCCGAATCAGTAGATGGGTGATAGCAATCCTGGCTGCAACATTGATATTTTGTTGATAGTGTGTCTTTTACATGACTGATATGCAAAAATGCAAAATCGCAGAGACTCGACAGTGCCTCTACTGGTTGTACCGAAGAAGTGCACTCCATTTTGATTAAAATGTGGACACCAATGATAAGACTATCAATGGAAGTGATACGCAAATGTTGTACTGTGCAATGAGTACATGGCGGTATGTAAACAATATGTGCATACATTGGTCTTTATCGCTGCCGGTGCAGAAGTTAACTTTGTGTCATGACACACGCACACAACACACAGACACACACAGACACACACAGACAAGAATCCCCAAATGAATGAAAAGGAGCGAGGCAGCCCTATTTGCAGTCTGCTATGCATTTCAAATCACTCTTCTTCACAGATAAAACAGCACTCCGGGCGCTGGCAGCCTTCTCCTCGCAGGCTGCATATTTCATTTAAAGGTTAACTTAAAGATGCTGGCAAGTTGGACTGGGCGAAAAAAAATAAAAGTGCATTCATGATATCAAAGTGGAAAGCCTCATTCTGCCTCCATATGAATCAAGAGTGGAAATGCATTAGCATAAATGTGTATGATTATGACAAACAACACCGGTTCTCATTGCTGTGGCCAATCATGTCATTCGATTCCCTTCTCCCTCGGCTCGGAATTGACATTTACGCCCTAACAACCTCTCCACACAGAAACAAAGGGCAATCAGTGTCAGCCGACCTTCTTTGTTTGAAGCCAAAAATTAAAAAAAAAAAAAAAAATCAGAGGAAGTGCAATGATGTGAAAATGTCTCATTTAAATTTCAATGGTGCTTTTGCCATCCATATTTCACCCGTCACCAAACGTGATTGACATGGAGCTGATAAACTGTTTGAACCTGTTGTAGTGATGACCCATTAGTATTTGTCCAAAGTAATGAAAATACATACATGTGTATTAATCATCAGATATTTCACATTATATATTATAGTATATTTCACATTTCACATTAAGTGAGGAACAGGAAGTACCCTCGTGTATAGCAGAGTCATGCCAGGGAGAAGCTCGAGCTTGAAAACCCTCTTCTGTTGTCAGACATTAAGTGGACAAATAAATAAAAATATTATATATATACGTATAATAAATTTAATCATAAAAAACGAAGCAATTTTGTGTTTTTTTTTTTTCATATTTCTCTAACTGTACCCAAAATGACCCAAACTGTGACCTTAAAACCAGGGTACCTACCAAACCCTAATGTTTACTCTAACTGCAATAGTGATACAGTAATCCTCATTTATCATAGTTAATTCAACAAAGCTAATATTCACTAATATATCATATTTTCATAGTTATGACAGAAAACCTGCTTACAATCTTTTTTTTTTTCATTAATAGAGCCAGCTACACATGAAATACCACCCATATATTCCTATTACCCAATATAGTAGATATAATCAGAGAAAATAAGCCTTTTAAGACAGTTTACATTGTAGGGGAACATAATGAATGGCGGACAGGAAGTGGCGGTGAGTTGAGTTGTGGGCTTTATTGCTGCAACAGTAACCCATGTTACGATTATTGTGGTCTCACCGAACAATTACTGACACCTTAGTGACCAATGTAGAACCCTGAATTCACAAGTTGGCGTTACTAGCTTATTCTGTATTTTAGTTGATTTTGGTATTTTTATGCTTGGAAATTTGTGGGGGAAAATGCTTAAATATTCATATATTCGGACTAATGCTTGGCCATAGTTCACCACAAAAGAGAACTATTAATTCATTCATTAAGGTTCGAATAAAATTTCCAATGTGGTTTTAAACCAGGCAGAAAAACAACATTGGCTTGGCTCTCCTGCTTTGTTTGTTTGTCCTCCTCTGGATGTGAACTGTTGAACCCAACAGTGATGTCCCAGGGTCCCACAGCTGGTGTATCACTGACACAACACTTAGTGCCGGTGGCTGTGATGGGACCAATGACAATACTAGGATCCAACATATAACATCAGAAAGGTAAGCTCAAGCTATATTGACGAAAAGGACAGATGATGATGATGATTATTATTATTATTATTATTATACAGTAAACCTCGGATATATCGGATTCAATTGTTCCCACTGGTTTTGTCCGATATAAGCGAAATCCGTTATATGCGTATACCGGAAAATGTCCGTTTTACGCATATATCGGATTTATATCCGGTATATGCGTAAATCGGATTTTATCCGTTATAAAAAGGCACTTCCTTGACTATGTGTCCAATGTACCTGGACTGGGCAATGAAAAGAGACGTAAGGTAATGAGAATTTAACTTTATTGGACTCTGAGCATAACAAATTGTTAATTAAGCTAGGCCCTGTTACGCCCGTCAGGCCTACGTTATTTCCAATAGTGAGGTTAAGATCTCATTCACTGCTGTGCTAGTATTATTGACGTCACTCACTTTTATATTTGTCCTAAATCTGGAGCCAGGAGAAAGACAATAGCCAGTGACATCAACAAGATTAGCATAACGATGCGGCCATCCGATATATGCGAGGGAAATTTAATGGAAATGCATTGGAACGGGACTGGAGATTTTGTCCGAAATAGGCGAAATCCGTTATAAAAAATCCGATATATGCAATTAATTTTTATTGGAAATGCATTACAGAAAAATTGGTTCTTTTTTATCGGTCCGTTGTGAGCGAATTTCCGATATATCTGAGGTTTACTGTAGTAACAAGAGAGCAAGGTTGTTAAGGACACTAAAAAAAGTAAGTTATCACATACTCTATGAACTTAACAGCCATTGTAGAGAAAAATGAGCTGTGAATGAACCTTGTTTGTATTAAAATGTCACTGTGATGAAAAAAAAAAAAAAAGCCGCTGCCAAAGAGACAAAGTAAAAGCCAGGCAAAACAAAACAGGTGGTAAACAAAGATGGCAGAAGAGTCAAACTGCAATGAGATTGAAATGTGAGCAATCCCACACGCTGGCATCCGTAGGCTTCAGACGGTGACAAGCTGTCGTCAATTGACTCCACATTTTACAGACTTTATTCTTCATTCTCGCCATGATAAAGGGCAAAGTACGACCCTTTGTCAACTCAATACGGGACATGTACTTTTATCTGGTCGCACATATAGTCACAAAATGCAAGCATTTAGTTGCAGTCTGGAGCCCCGCATGACTTTTTTTAATTGGATTTATTTGTATAAAGACCTGACCAGTTAGGTCGGCAGCCAAGTGTCGCAAGGACATACGCTATGTACATTGGCCAACTACTCCCACAGCGGGTGACATACTCGTCTAGCTGCACACTATGGTTCTAGGACCTCCATGGATGCACGGCGGCATAGCGTATACCCCATTAATGAGCCTTGCCCGGCCACAGCGGGTGGCTTCTCCCGGCCAACACTCTGGTTGCCCCCGGTAATAACAGCTATAGGTGCCGTAGGAAGTACGCCCTTCTGGCAATCGAAACGAGTGGGCTGTACAAGCCTTGTAAGAATCCCACAAATCACTTGCTCCATAAGTACTTCTGACGACTTTACTTCCTCTACGAGTACAAACTAATTTGCCAAAACTTGCGGAGCCCGTGTGTGGTAACATGCACATCAGTACGTAAGTCCCACTTTGATAGTTCTAGCTCACTAGTCTTGTGAACTTGCATTAGTCTATTTAGATCAGGGGTGCCTCAGGGAGCCACTTTCATATTTCATTTTTTAAAGGCCAAAAAAAGGCATTCCAATTAAGGCTAACAGGTGAAAACCTGGCACCCAAAATTCACCCAAAAATGAGGCTTTATTGTTGGATTTCTGATACTATTAAGGTGCACGGTGATCTAGTGGTTAGCGTGCAGACCACACAGCTAGGAGACCATGATTCAATTCCACCCTCGGCCATCTCTGTGTGGAGTTTGCATGTTCTCCCCGTGAGGAAACACACAGAGATTGGAACCCAGGTTTTCCCGATCTCCTGACTGTGTAGCCTAAATGCTAACCACTCGTCCACCATGCGGCCTATTTTGAAATATATATTAAAATATATTAAAACATCCATCCATTTTCTATGCCGCTCACCCTCACTAGGGTTGCGGGTCTTCCTGATCTCCTGATTGTGGCAGACATGCTAACCACTCCTACACCGTGCAGCTATATTAAAACATAAACACACATATTAATACTGCACATTCCCATATATTGTACTATATATGTACTGGTTCCCATTTCTAAAAAAAAAAAAAAGGTTTTAACACAAAACATTAAAAAATATATATATTTCCCAATTTAACTGGACAATTAAGTACATTATATTATTTTAACAGCTGCACAGTGGTCGAGTGGTTTGCGCGCAGGCCTCACAGCTAGGAGACCCAAGTTCAATTTCATCTCTGTGTGGAGTTTGCATGTTCTCCCCGTGCATGCGTGGGTTTTCTCCGGATACTCCGGTTTTCCTCACATTCCAAAAACGGGTTAAAGGTTAATTGGCCACTCCAAATTGTCCATAGGTATGAATGTGAGTGTGAATGGTTGTTTGTCTATATGTGCCCTGTGATTGGCTGGCCACCAGTCCAGGGTGTACCCCGCCTCTCGCAAAAAGACAGCTGGGATAGGCTCCAGCAGGAGGAAAAGCGGTAGAAAATGAATGAATGCTGCTATTAAGAAGGGTTATTTTAGAGTTGGGACACCATGGACAGATTCCAGTCAGATAATGGACACTTCATACTCAACAAGCAGGATCAAAACTAGCAAAATGCTTTCAATGCTGCTCTTGTAAATCATCTTGTTGGTCACACAACAATAAGACAATGTTACAAAATGTTCTACTTAAACAAACTTATGGACAGATACCGCTTCATCATGATTGTAAAACGTTCTTCTATTTGCTGTGAGGTGAAGATGCAGACTTTAACCATAGCCATCCAGAAGTGAAGCTCAAACTAAGTCCATTCAAATAAATGGATTCCAAGGGAAGGACGGAATACAAGATATGTAGGATGAGAACTTATCTATTTATCAGTGCTTTATATTTTTGAAGTGTGCAGAAGTAGGGGGTACATGGCTGAAATTTAAGTTGGAAATGGAGGTCAGGGCTTCTGGTAGTGGTTAGGCCAGCAGACAAGGCTTTGCTGGCCTGCACTGACACACACATAGAGGTGAATATCCCAAGGGGCCGTTATATCTCTGGCAGCTAAATTCTGCCTATTACATTATTTACCTTGTGACAACTTCCTGTCAGCCAGCGGTGAGAAAATGACATTGAGTAAATGCTTTATATGTATATCCATTATATGTGATGCTATGCTTTTGTTGTCTATCTTCTAT
Source organism: Doryrhamphus excisus (assembly GCF_030265055.1). NCBI lineage: Eukaryota > Metazoa > Chordata > Actinopteri > Syngnathiformes > Syngnathidae > Doryrhamphus > Doryrhamphus excisus. The sequence goes on from NC_080471.1 coordinate 5,055,359, forward strand.
TATCCTTATGTGAGACATGAATAGACGTGTCTCTTGTTTCTGTTCCGATGCTCCATTTACAATTATATAGCAAAATATAATCGTGGTGGAGGTTTTGGGGCTGTTTTGATCGTGGGCTTTGTAGACGGAATATTGGTCTTTTCAGCTGTTTTTATATTAAAGACACACGGAAAAGAGAAAGATATCATGCCATATAATTCTCATGTGTTCACGTTACACCAGCAAGCTGTCATTCATATTGAATTTTACCATACCAAACATATTTTGAGCTGAAAAGCAAGCATCTCTAAATCAGCCGCTGGCTCGCCACCTGCAGCTTCAGCGCAGCGGGAAAATGAGCATCTCTTGCTGTGTTGAGAGAGTGATAAAATCTGAAGAGGAAGGTCCTCGCCGAGTGCCTGCTGCCCCTGAGGCGTCACTTGTTATGGACTGTCAGACGCAATAAGCGCACATAAATACAGAAAAAAACAAAGCAAAAGTGCAACTCCGATGGCCCAGAGCATCATTAAAAACTGTCAAAACCCAAAATTGAGGCTCGACTAAATTCCTGGGCTTAAATGTGAAAATAAACTGGGTTTGAGTTATGATTTGGACCTTCCTGGTTGAATATAGGCTGCGTTTATACTGGTGGATCGGTTCTCTGGTCCAGACCAAACATTTTGTGCGCTTGGGTTACCGGGCACACTTTGTCATGGGACAAAAGCCGTGCAGTCAAAACATAAAGTTCATAAAGTAAACACTTGACTGGCCAACTGTCATTTCTGCATACTGTTTGCTGCCATGTTAACTTGGGTGTGTGTCTTTGGTATCGCGTTCACATATGAACTCACATATGAACCAGAATTCATAATTGTAAGCGGATCAAAACTCATCTCACAGTCTCAAGTTCTTGTTTTTTAATGCAGAAGATTAGACACATGCAATCCAGAAAATTATATGTTAATGTTACACTTAGGGGGAAAAACACCAGGGTTCAATTCCACCCTCGGCCATCTCTGTATGGAGTTTGCATGTTCTCCCCGTGCATGCGTGGGTTTTCTCCGGGTACTCCGGTTTCCTCCCACATTCCAAAAAAACATGCTAGGTTAATTGGCGACTCCAAATTGTCCATAGGTATGAATGTGAGTGTGAATGTCTTACTGAGAACAAACACTTTGCTAAGAGCACTTGATTCATCACACTGCAACTTAATACTCAATGAATGTGAGTGTGAATGGTTGTTTGTCTATATGTGCCCTGTGATTGGCTGGCCACCAGTCCAGGGTGTACCCCGCCTCTCACCCGAAGACAGCTGGGATAGGCTCCAGCACCCCCGCGACCCTCGTGAGGAAGAAGCGGTAGAAAATGAATGAAAAAAAAATCCAAAAATTGTTATAACTATAATGATGAAAATGGTAATATTAATGATGATTATAATCATGGTGATAATAATAACAATAATAATGGTAATAATGATAAAGATTATAACAATAATGATAATAACAATAATAATATTACAATGATAATAATAACAGGGGAAAACAAGACTGTGGCATGAACATGATTATATCTTGCAAAAAGGGGTAGGCATTTAGAAGCTTTTGCTTCAGCCTACTCATTTTGGGCTTGTGATTAGATAGTAGAATACAAATGTAAATAATGGAAAGTATGTAAGAAATGCACTGTAATGTTTCATATATTTGCCCAAATAAAATAAAAAAAAAAAGTGTGAACGCACCCTTAAGTGCACAATAATATATAATATATGAAAATATGAAGTAAAAATATCACCAATGGCAGTATGTGAGCACCTGTGATCTATAGCATGTTAGCATTACAGTCTGAAATGTGTCCAATTCCTGCAGGGCCAAATAAGGCAAGCAGTTTGTTTTCTTTCTCTCTTTAAATTTGACGGTAATTTAATGAACTGAAATTGCAGCTGTGTAAAAAAAAAAAAAAGTGTGTGTGTCGTAAAGGATGCTTGAACAGACACACAATGGATTATGAAAGCAACAGTAATGAGAAAAATCTATCCATTAGGGGTCCCTTAACGAGACTAAATCAGCACGGGTGTTAATGAGCTCCATCAGTCCTCCGCTGAGAGCCAGACGGCCGAGACCACCAGGCTCGCATAAACCCCGCCCTGTTGTGTGATCAAGCCAATCAGATGCCGCTATGATTGGTCAGTCTGTACTACTATGCCGTCTTCTCCCAGAAGGGCAAGCATGGCAGTAAAACATACAATATGAGAGAAACACAAACTAAGCACTGACCGAGCGACCTTCTTGTACTCAAGAGGGGGGGGGAAAAAACTCCCCAAGAATAAGCTCCCAGGAGAGCTAAAAGAAGCCAAGCAAAACGTACGTGTCAATATTTATCACGGCCTATGACAGAAAGTAAACAGTGCTTGTAATGGAGAGTACAGTGTGACAGGATAAGGCAGATCATATCCAAAGGAGGATTCATTACTGTACTATTGAACATAGCAGGAGGAACGTAGCCCAAGTCACATTACTAAAAACATGGGTGGAGTCTTCCTTTAATACGTTCCAGACAAATTTTTCTCTCTATAGTTTAAGAGTATAACGCCGGAATCTAACAATACGTCTTCAGGAGTAAAAATCATGCGAGATTCCAAGACCTCATGAAATCTTGCAGGATTTCAACTCTGTGAGCATCAACATTTCCGGCCGTTTTTTTTTTTTTTAAGTCTGATTACAGTAAAAGACAGAATGATGCAAGCTCAGCAAATCTTGCTAGACATTAGCCCAGTGAGCATCAGAAAGCAAAAAAGCTTTTTCCGATATGGGGGCAATTTTATTTTTTTAGAAGTCCGAAGAGGGCCTTAGTAAGAGAAAAGATGATGTAACCTTCGTAAATCTTTCAAGGTTTCAGCTCTGTGAGCATCTGAAAGCAACGGTGGGGAACCATTCATTCTCCTATCGTTTCAGTTCTTTTAGTCTTCTGTGGGACATGCAAACAAAACTGTCATGCAACATTAGAACAAATGATTATTATGATATATTATGCCCATGTGTGGTCCATAGCATTTATTAGTACACTTCCTCTTAGGTTTCATTCTTGTTTTTATAATTCCATGGCGTCTCCCTTTCATTTATTATCTGGAATGACTGAACTCAAAACTGAAATCAGCAAAATGCAAAAAAATGGAGAGGAGTGACGTGTATTTAAAAGAGTAAGAGTACGACAAATTCATAAATGTTGGCAAGTCTACACTAAGGATCGACCGATACATCGGCAGACCGATATCTATATCTATATCTATATACGTATATATATATATATATGCGTTTAAATGTGTGTTTAAGAAAGCCGTATCCTACTGTGTTCAGTGTTTACCAGGGCGAGAACTCCTTGCCCGAACTTGCCCCATGTAAAATGAAAAGACTGCCATAATGATATATCATCTCATTTTTGTGGCATCACATGAGAATCTCAAATAAAGATGAAATGATGATCATTTCTTGTGGTTGTTTTCCTACATAGATCATGACGTTGCATGGAAATCTGGATTGTCAGGAGACTTCTAGGCACTTTGCCTTGATAAATAAAAGTACATTCATGATTGAATAAACATTGTGCTTATTAAATAATAAATGACATTTGTGTACTAGTAAAGTGTTTTTAATCCAGAATAAAATGTTCAATGGTCAAACAATAATTTGTGAAGCAAAGGTGAGAAAAATCCACAGAGAAATGGAAGCGCTAGATTTTGTAGCTTGTGCTAAAATCAGCACTTGGTATTGGATCTAATGGGTGGTGTTTCATTGTGACCACTTCAAATTGTCACAGCAATGTGATTCACTCACCTGTGCCATCATTTGATTTGCTGCCGCTAATAAAATACTTGTTTAGGAGGCACTGCTTCATCACTTTTTGCTGTTTTCCTTCACAAGTTGTTGAAGAATTAGACCATGTTGGCAGGGACGCCATGATAGATGTTTTCCTAGTCAAACCATCGCTGATCGCAAACAAGAACGGGTGTGGGTAAAACGCGGACTGTGGTCTAATTAAACGATTCTGATTGGTCCATTTCAAGATTTGCAAGGATTGGTTTGCAAATTACCACCGGAATTACACAGTCCGTGTTTTACCAACACCCAACAAGAACCGCTTTTAAAAAAACTCTTGGCAGTATGGCATGCCAAAGTGCACTTGCCCGACGGGAATATCACTGATTGGATTTACTTGCCCCAATTTTGTTTTAACTTGCTCCGGGCCATCAGTACATTGTTATTGTCGAGCCCTGTTTACATTTCAATAAATATGTTTAAACTTGAGACATGTAATATTTGTTACCATTGTCATTTTTTTCATGTAAATTGAGGAAGCAAAAGCAGTATCGGCCACAAATATCCGTCCAAGCAAAATCGGCCATCGACTATAGGTGATACCAAAAGAGTCGATATCGGCACTGGCCCGAAAAAAACCATATCGGTCAATCCGTAGTCTACACTATTATTGAAGGTCAACCAACCCCCGAAAGTACATATCACAAATTGGTACTACCAAAAGTGTGCATGATTTCAAGACCTCAGCATATTTTGTAAGATTTCAGCTGGGTGAGGAACCTTTTTCCAATCATTTATGTTGCCAGAAGGTCCATCCATCCATCTTCTTCCGCTTATCAGAGGTCAGGTCGGGGGGGGGGGGGGGGGGGGGGGCAGCAGCCTAAGCAGGCAAGCCTAGACTTCCCTCTCTATGACTACTCCGTCCAGCTCAACCAGCGAACAAAATCTGCTGTTACGATCACGGGGGTTCTGCATGCTGACTGGAAGAGCTGATACCTGTATCTTTATTGACCCTGGAACTTTTTGGAAAATTGTCCGTCATCTCATATTTTGAACCAATTTTTGCACTTTTTCCACACTGAATTTTAAAACATAAAGCACTAACTAATCCGTTAGATAAACTTACACAGTAAGTGTTTCGGTGTAAATATGTATAAACTCATTTTATAGCTCCATTCAGCACTTTGAATTGCCCTCATGTGCAATGCAAATAAAGCTGCCTGATGTTGCGTATGAATGATGATAGATAAACACATCCTGTGGTTTCAGAAGAGAAAAAAAACCCTGTGTGGTTATGCTGATAGTGAAAATGAGAAAAATCTGCAGTGGAGTAGCGACTTGTTTGACAACACTGACATTTGCCACAAACCTTCCTGTCACAGAGACACGGCTTAAACCAATGATAGGCCGTGGATGAAATACATGTGGTGAGCGTGTTCTTGGAGGGGGGGCTTCCAGTGTTGTGTCACTAGAAATTGCTTTTTCTAACAGCGATTGTTGCCCTTCAACTTAATAATTAGTATACTTAGAGCCTGTTTGATATGATACATTATCCAATTATCGTTTAACACGGAGTGTGAATGAACACTCAAAAGCAAACAGAAGCGAGAACAAGGAACAGGAACACCTCCCATTCAGTTTCAAGGACCCCCGTTTTCTTTCCACACACACACACACACACAAAGGCAGTTCATTAATCAGCTGTCTTTAATTAGAAGTCTCTGTTGAATTTGACGTATTGTTGGGCGCAGCAACCTTTTGGTAATCCCGATGACAAAATAATCAGAGCCACGAGCGAGCATTCCCACGCACACAAGCACTCGACGCAAGGTCAGCGTGTGTTTGTGTGAGTGGGAGGAAGCTAAAAGGTTGCTGCCGAGTTGATTGGCAGCTGGTGTTGGCATGGCAACAGACAGTCAGGCAAGGAGCAGTTAGCGGCAGCGGCTATCTGACCTCCGAGAAGGTGGACAGGCCAGACCAACCAAGGGACACATCCTGCCCTGCATACACCTATAGTGCCTAGAGACGGTTACAATTGGCACACTTAGAAACAGCATTGTACCCTGCAGTGGGCTGGCAGTACCCAGATGGAAACTTCCCACTATCAATCATCACCATCTTCACCATTTCACCAACAATCCCGGTTCCGATTCCCATTCCTCGTTTTGCTTCCGGTTCCTAACGATTCTCGGTTCTAACGCATTTAGGAGTAAGGTTCATAAAAGTTTCATTCATTCATTTTCCACCGCTTTTCCTCACGAGGGTGCTGGAGCCTATCCCAGCTGTCTTCGGGCGAGAGGCGGGGTACACCCTGGACTGGTCGCCAGCCACAAGGCACATATAGACAAACAACCATTCACACTCACATTCATACCTATGGACAATTTGGAGTGGCCAATTAACCTAGCATGTTTTTGGAATGTGGGAGGAAACCAGAGTACCCGGAGAAAACCCACGCATGCACGGGGAGAACATGCAAACTTCACATAGAGATGGCCGAGGGTGGAATTGAACCCTGGTCTTCTAGCTGTGAGGTCTGTGCGCTAAGCACTCGACTGCCGTGCAGCCCCGACACTTAATTGTGTCCTTATAAACAGAAGTCTGCACCTATCACATATTGAGCATCTTTGCGGTAGATCCTTAAAAACAGCATACATTATCATTAAATAGAGGATCTTTGACTGATGATAACACAGTGCTGGTGTTATAATGTACGGATTTATTGCGTCCATCATCATTCTCATAACCGATCAAGTTCCGAAGTAATGATGACCAACTTTGTTGGTGTTTCCGTCTAATGAAGTGGGCAAGCGTATTTTCTTTCCCAGCTGTCTTCAGGCAAGAGGTGGGGTACACCCTGGACTGGTGGCCAGCCAATCACAGGGCACATATAGACAAACAACCATTCACACTCACATTCATACCTATGGACAATTTGGAGTGGCCAATTAACCTAGCATGTTTTTGGAATGTGGGAGCCATCTCACATAGAGATGGCTGAGGGTGGAATTGAACCCTGGTCTCCTAGCTGTGAGGTCTGCGCGCTAACCACTCGACCACCGTGCCACCCATGAGGGCACTAATCAGAATAATTTTTGGATGAAATATCTGAACTTTCCCATGAATTGTTCAATGATACAGCTGGCGACCCCCACCCCAAGGTGTACCCCACCTCTCGCCCCAAAGTCAGCTGCGATAGACCCCAGCATACCCTAGCAAGTGCAGCATAGAAAATGGAGGGATGTTTAATGATATGAACCTACTTTAATCAATTTAAAAATAATTTCTCACAGGAATATTTTTAACCAGTATATAAATATTAGACAATCAACTTGAAAATAAATAAATGGTATGCTGTTTCGTTCTACAGGAGTACACTTTTGTTCACTGATTGACTTGTGCCACATGTTTGGGACACCGGGTTGGAAGAAAGGGGTAGAGCTGTTTACCATCACCACCTGGTGGTGACTTGGCTCCGATGGTGGGTGAGGAGGCCAGTCAGACCTGGCAGCTCCAAACTCATTGTGGGCGTCTGCTGGGAAGGTCTGGCAGAGTCTCTTGTCAGAAGGAGTTTCAACTCCCACCTCTGGGAGAGCTTTGACCATGTTCCGAGGGATAAGACAGACAATGAGTGAGAGTCGGCCATGTTCCATGCCTCCATTGTCGAGGCGGCTGATCAGAGCTGTGGCCGTGAGGTGGTCGGTGCTTGTCATTGCGGTAATCCCAGAACCCGTTGGTGGACACCAGCGGTGAGGCATGGCATCAAGCTAAAGAAGGAGTGCTATGATAGGACTCCGAGCAGGTTTTTTTTGTGGAGCAGCCCTATGTTCTCTGCAGGGTCTGACAATTGGAAAAAAGTGGAACCAGTGAGGGATGGACTCCAGCAGGGCTTCTCTTTGTCACCGATTATATTCATTACTTTTATGGACAGAATTTCTAGGAGCCACCAGGATGTTGAGGAGATCCTGTTTGTTGGGTGCTGGATTGGGTCTCTGATCTTTGTGCAGATGATGTAGTCCTTCTGGCTTCATTGAGCTGCAACCTTAAACTATCACCGGATTGTTTCAGTGGCTCGGATGAGAATCAGGACCTCCAAGTCCGAGCACATGGTTCTCACCCAGTACCTCTGGGTAATGTTCATGAGCGACTGGTTGGATGGAGGATGGAACGCAAGATGGACGAGCAGATTAGCACAGGATCTCCAGTGATGGCGGCTCTGCATCGGTCGATTGTGGTGACAAGAGGGCTGAACCGAGCTCCATTCATACCCCCACTTATGGTCACGATCTTTGGGTGGTGACCGAAAGGACAAGAACCGAAATGAGTTTTCGCCGCAGAGTGGCGGTAATGTGAGAAGCACTGTCACCGGGGAGAAACTTGGAACAGCCCAATGAGGTGGCTCAGGCATCTGGTCACGATGCCCCCCTGAGGTCACCCTGGCGTGGTGTTCAGGGCAAGACCCAGGACACGTTGGCGAGACTATGTCTCTCGACTGGCCTGGGAACACCTCGGGATACGCCGGAAAGTGCAGGGAAGAGAGAAGTCTCCCGCAAACCTAACTCGGATAACCGTAAGAAAATTGATGGATGGCTTCTCCTTGGCACTATAGTCAAACTGTATTTGTTTACACAGCTAATTCATTTGCACTTGCTGTGCCCGACTCGATGTATACCATGTCGGAACTCGGCTCTATACTGTATGGAAAATCTGATTACAAATACATGCAACATTACACCCTTCAAAGATCAAACCAAAAACCTCTTTTCCCTACCAAATAATAGGATTATGCAACAATTGCAATCCCAGTGATGTAATGTTGTCATAAAAGAACATGGAGGAGAAGAAAAAAAGAATGTGTGCCTGCATCGCATTTAGAATTCAACATAAAATACAAGAGCGCAAAGATTTGACACCATTGCTTAATCATGCCGTGATTTAGTCGCTGTCAGTACCTGGAGGCAGGCTGGCTCGCTTCCTTTTCTTGCTATTTTCAGATGCGTTTTCCAAAGGAGGACACTCCGTCACCAGTGACCCGCTGGTGCTGTTGAAGTGGAGGGGGTCGTTGTTGGTGGACGGATCAAAGGGCAGAGCATTGAGTCCTGAGAGACAAAAGATACAAAAGGCAGCCGTGTTAAATAAACATCATTCAACAGAGAATAATGCCATAGCAAGACGACCACATTCAGGCACATATTGTATCAGCGGGGGACACTGCCCATTTGTACATTTATTCTGCCATTAATTCTCACTTAGAATATTATTATTAGAATATTATTATGAATTTGTTGAGACAAAAAAGGGAAACTCTACCTCAGACATTATATAATGCTTTCAATTTATCCAGAGAAGGTTGTCCTTAGGCGTTACATTTTTCACACCAAATATTTCCTTACGCTAACAAAAACCCATAAGAAATGAAAAAACCTTCAGAAGTAATGGAATTCACATGGAGTCCTAATGAGTCTTATTTGACTTGTTTTGGGAGGCGTAATGTATCGGTATGCTCTGTGTAGGCGTTCATAATTCACAGCAATGCCCAGCAGACTTGGCCATGAAATATTCACCGGTAGATTTGTTTTTTTCCTGTGGCCTCACATATACAAGAAGGTCCACAGAGCCACTATCAGTTACTAGCCCGACAGAAACCAGCAACGACGGCAATGCTTTACGCCAGTTTTGGGGCCCACACTGTGCTCTTGGTTTAAGTCAACAGAGAGTTAAGCAACTGAAACCAACAAATAGAATCAATAAACACATTCAAGAAGTAGTCTGGGGGTTTGTTTGGTTCAGAAAGTCAAGTTTGTTCTGTGTAAGGTCCGCCTGGTTCTAATCAGAGACAGCAAAGGGAAGAGGCGGCCTGCCTCCAGACCCCCCAGGTCCAGTACAAGTTGGTCAACCCGATTTATTATAGCAACTGGTTCAACCACTGATGAACCAGGTGACGGTTTAAGTATCAGTCCTGCCAGCCAAGGCAGGGCAACAGCGCCATCTGTTGTCTGACACCCCAGGTGTGTGAGAGTGTGTGAGCCTCCCCCACCCCCCGTCCCAGTTTATGGTCCTGTGGGCACGCTTCCGTATTTCAATTTCCTCTTTGATCCAGCGGAGGGTTTTTGTTGTCCTGTGTCCCAATGATGTTTGCTCCATTCCAATCTGGAATGCGGTTCTCTATTTTGCAATGGTCAGGTTGCTGGTGTGCAGGTCTTTGCTGTTCATTTTTCCTTATATTAAATTCCCCACCCATTTCACCAATTAATGTTTTACTGCAAGACATGCAGGGTAATTCGTATATGGCGTTACATTTTTGTTCTGGCTCTATTTTATGTTTTTTGTGGACTTTTTTGATATGGTTTTCTTGGTGTGTTTATACTGCATTTTCTCATTGCTGCCTGCACTTTCTCTGTGACATCCCTAATTTATGGAAATGTTACAATGGCTGTGTTTTTTTTTTTTTTTTTTACCCATTTTGTTCTTGCTTGACTTGTTTTGTTGTTCTTTCTCTCTGATCTGTTATTTTCCTTTTTGTAGACGATTCGTTTAATAAATATTTGATTTGATTCACAATTTGCAGTTGCCGATACAAGTCAAGAACAATATTGGTTCATTTGGAATGACATGATCTGAAACTAATCGGTAAATTGAAATCGATTCAATGACTTTTTTTAAAGCCAGAAATTCATCCAGCGTGACGGTGATAGAAATACCTGGATACTGGACAGTTTCCTATATCTCCAGTGTTTTTTTGTAGGGTATTCAGGTATAAATGATGAATAATGCTAACGCGCTTAAGAATAAATGATTAATGAGCACAAATAATTTGTTAAAAATGCAATTAAAAATCAGCATGAAAAAGGTTGTTATGACGAATTACTGACTTTAAACAGTGCAAAGCAAACCAAAAGTACACAGTAATTAGTACACAGTAACTAGTACTGTGTATATATAAACACAGTATCATCATAAGGCCTACATTTTCCTGGGACTGCAGTCTAGAAATATTAATGTTTCATACATAGCCTGACATACTCCATCCTGTACACACGTGCAAAGCTAGACATACAGTCACAACATGCCTGCTAACATGTCACATGCAATCACATTACTAACGGTGTGTTTCACACATTTTGCTGTTGTCAATACCATTTTTTTTCTGATTCCTGTGTGTCTACATGTTCGGTTGTTTCTTGTTACTTTTTTTTAAACTTTATTCATTTCGATTCGCCAGCCAATCACAGGGGACATATAGACAAACAACCATTCACACTCACATTCATACCTATGGATAATTTGGAGTCGCCAATTAACCTAGCATGTTTTTGGAATGTGGGACGAAACCGGAGTACCCGGAGAAAACCCAGGGTGGAATTGAACCGGGTTCTCCTAGCTGTGAGGTCTGCGCGCTAACCACATGACAACCGTGCAGCCTGACACTGTTTTAGTGTATGGTATATATGTCTGTTCTCCTCTTGTTGGTCTTGTTCGTTTGTTATGATGTTGGTTCTGTCATGGAGTGTTCTTACTACGGAATGTTTGTGGGCTCGGGAATGATCCGATGTCTATAGGAGATACTCGTCAATATGTGTTGCTTTCCGATGTATTTTTATTTTAATGCTGCCACCCTCCCTTGTGTGTTTCACGAACACTCTAAAGACTGCAAGTGTGCAGTCTACATTGTCAGGTATGAAAAACTAGCTAACACGAGTCTGAAAGGAAAAATCTGTTTAGAACTGACTTTGTTTCAAGCATTGATACCCTTGATAAAAAACTACATTGAGTGCCAATAAAAGCTTGTTTATCATTGGCTTTGTTGTTTGGGGATTTAGACGTGCTGTTTGATAAAGAATGGGGCTGTCAGAACATGAATGGTTTATCAGTGAAACAATTTAGGTCTAAAATTGAAAGAAAAAATTGGGACTGAAATTAAAACGAAATTCCCGAACTCACAATTTGATAAGATAGCGGATATATCGATTGTTAGCATGCAGGTTTTGTTCATACTGTATTGACAGTTACTATGGTACCCATTATGTCATTTGTACTGAAGTACGAGGTGCATTATTAAAAAAACAAACAAACAAAAAACCTTAAACTGTATTATGGAAAGTAGGAAGTGAACAAATGTTACAACTGTTACAAGTCGCGTGCAGAGGATTTTGATTATTTCTCCATAGGAAATGATGTACTGTCCATAGGAATAACCAATTTCAATGTCATTGGAATTTTACTTTTTAAGTATGTTTTACTCAACTTATTCATCTGCAGATTAATAAATTAAGTAAAACATACTTAAAAAGTAAAAGTTAAAAAAGTAGTAAAAATGCAGAAATCAGAAAAAAAGTTGCATATATCTGATCCACATTTTTTTCACTTCTGATTTCGAGACCAGAATGTGAATATCCACCGATATCACCTCGTACATGTGTAAATTACAAAATGTTAAAAAACAAAAAACAAACAAACAAAAAAAACCTTAAACTGTATTATGGAAAGCAGGAAGTGAACAAATGTAACAGTTAGTGATTGTAAAAGTACCAGATGGAGGGGTAGGATTTAATAAGCTTTGCTTCTTCCTACTCCTTTTGGACATGTGGAACTGGGAACTGATTATGGGATGCATTCAATTGTAATCTGATGCATGTTCAAATGAAATAAAACCATTACCATTACCATTACCATACTGCTTTGGAAGCCATGTAATAGTGGTATACCCAAAGACTGTACAATCATTCAACAAATGTTCAATGACTGATTGGTTGGTCAGAGACCCACCTGCACCCTTGCAAAAATGTTTTGCTTCTGGGCGGCCATGTTTTTCAACCAACCTTGCTTAAATTTTCCACACATATGCTTGTCAGTTCTGTAAAGTTGCGTACCAAATGACCAAGCTAAAGTCACAGTGAGTGATTTATAGAGCTGCTCTACAATAGCAGTTGGCTTCTACGGATACCTGACATTTATTTTTGTTGAGACACTTTACGCTATATAGCGTTATCTCACATTGTAATTATTCATATCTCTATTCAATCAGTAATCTTTCATGTGACTGAGCTAATTTTAGATGTGGCAGCTGCCATCCAGCATAGCCTGTCACTGTCACTGTACTGTGATCCATGGCAGCCTGCCTTGTTATCAGCGGAAGGCTTGTGACCGGCATTACTAATGTATTCCAAATGCTTTGGCTTTTGAATATGCTATCACAGGACTCCAATGCCCTCATGTAATAGATTCCTGGCACTACCTGGACTGACAGTGAATCCCGGTATCCACTGCGGTTGGTTAAGGCTCAGCGTGTTGACATATCGCAATCAGAGAACTAGTAAGAGGAGCAAATGTACTTCCGATATTTTAATGAGCTCTGCCTTTGTTTGGACCTGGTTCAGACAAATGACCTTGCATTGTTAGGAATGGCTTCTCACTTAAGTCCATCTCTCCCGCTGAAGCACTTAGCATCTTCTTGATGCGCTGCATTATTCATACTGTACAACTGATTTTATAGGCACTTAAGACTCGAGATTAAAGCCTGCAAGTGAACGTGTTGCTAAAGAATCATCGTAGCAGAACGCAGCGCGCTAAGTAAAGCTCCAGCTCCAGCTCCAAGTTTCATCTACACCGCGGCTAGTGTAGCGTGAAGTCATTACTAATAGAGTAGAAGTTCACCCGCAGGTTGGAGCACTGCACCACTTTGCAAAAAGGATGTCAAGGAGGATGGGAGGATGGACCGGACTGGTAAGAGCGCTGGTCCTTAACCATTGTCAGAAAGAACTGGAAAAACACTCAGTATCCTGAGGTAGCGAAGACTGTTTTACTCATACATCATTGTTGAACGGGTTTATGGTTTTCCAGCACTATGCATTCCTAATAGCTTACCCTAAGACAGACTGGTACTTTTCAAAGTCTTGTCTGCAGACTAATGTTGGTTCCCCGAGACACCCAGGGTGGTCCTTAAGTAAGTTACAGGATGAATTTCACAAACAATGTGTATTTTCTCACAGAGGTCATTGCGCTCTACAAAACACTCACCGGGATTTTAGATTTTATGGCAACATTTCCGTTCCCCAGTCGGGACATTGCAGAAAAGAATCGACGACTACTGTTTAAGGGTGTTTGGCTGAATCACCATGGAATTTGGTTTATACCTTCAGGGGACTGGCAAGCATTCGTTCGTTCGTTCATTCATTTTTTACCGCTTATCCTCACAAGGGTCGCGCGGGGTGCTGGAGCCTATCCCAGCTGTCTTCGGGCAAGAGGCGGGGTACACCCTGGACTGGTGGCCAGCCAATCACAGGGCAAACAACCATTCACACTCATATTCATACCTATGGACAATTTGGAGTCCTAGCATGTTTTTGGAATGTGGGAGGAAACCGGAGTACCCGGAGAAAACCCACGCATGCACGGGGAGAACATGCAAACTCTGTGCGCTAACCACTAGACCGCCGTGCAGCCCAGAGGCAAGCACATGTATATAAAGTCTGAGCAAGTTTGGTTGAAAAACATTGCAAAAATGTAAAAAAAAAAGCAAAAAAACAGCAAAATTCTTGGAGGACGGGGAGGGTCTTACCAATTAACAGACCATTAAGTCATTTAGCATTTGTCTAAAGATTATAAAAATTGGTGTAACTGTATTACATGTATGCTAGCATGTCTTTCACAGCATTCTGATCACAACCCAGAGGGGGCTCCACAAATGTCACAGAATATAGCTACCCCCCCATATCTGAATACATTTGAAGAGTCCTATCCGGCTCAGTGGCTTTTACAATGAGTATTGGATTCCAGTGTGGCATTATAATACGTTTCTTTAAAACATTCTCTAAACTGTCCATACTTTGTGTACACAGGAAATCTGTCTTCCTCTGCACTTGGATATGTCAATCTTCTCCCCAAACCACGCCTACTGTGTTGCGATTGGTCAGGGGTCTGCCGGCATGTTCTCCCCGTGCATGCGTGGGTTTTCTCCGGGTACTCCGGTTTCCTCCCACATTCCAAAAACATGCTAGGTTAATTGGCCACTCCAAATTGTCCATAGGTATGAATGTGAGTGTGAATGGTTGTTTGTCTATATGTGCCCTGTGATTGAATGGCCACCAGTCCAGGGTGTACCCCGCCTCTCGCCCGAAGACAGCTGAGATAGGCTCCAACACCCCCCGTGACCCTCGTGAGGATAAGCGGTAGAAAATGAATGAATGAATAAATGAATGACACTTTCTATGGGGATGAATAGACTGAATGTACAGGAATTAGTTCACAATGAAGGAGAGGGGAAACACATCTTGCAGCAAAATCTCACAAATAAATCAACCAATAAATCCCCCAAAATAGCTAATACAATATTACAATATACAATAAAAATAATAAACTAAAATATATTACATCTATTTTAAAAAATGACAATACATGTATAAACATAACAGTGGACATGTTTGTAAATACCATATTTTCTGGACTATAAGTCGCTCGGGAGTATAAGTCGCACAAGGCCAAAAATGCATAATTAGGTAGAATAAAAACATACATAAGTCGCACTGGAGTATAAGTCACATTTTTTGCGGGTAATTTATTTTCCAAACTACTTGACCTAAACAGACATTTCATCCACTTGGAAGGCAAGTTGTAACAATAAAAGCGTGACTTATAGTCCGGAAAATACGGTAGTATAGTTGCAGTAAAAATGCCTCCATATTTCCAACTATAACATCGTAATTAGAGATGGATATTAGAGCTATTTTTTTTTTTTTTGGTCTGATACTGATTTTTAATTGTCAAGAAGACTGAAAAATGATTTCTAACACTCTATGATTTGTTTATGCAATTAAGATAGTACAGTAAACCTCGGATATATCGGATTCAATTGTTCCCACTGGTTTTGTCCGATATAAGCGAAATCCGTTATATGCGTATACCGGAAAATGTTCGTTTTACACATATATCGGATTTATATCCGGTATATGTGTAAATCGGATTTAATCCGTTATAAAAAGGCACTTCCTTGACTATGTTTCCAATGTACCTGGACGCGCAGGCAACGCTGCAAATGACGTCGTATAGCGGCCTGTCACGATTCGGCGAATCGGAGCGCCACGATGCGGCCATCCGATATATGCGAGGGAAATTTAAGGGAAATGCATTGGAACGGGACTGGAGATTTTGTCCGAAATAGGCGAAATCAGTTATAAAAAATCCGATATATGCAATGAATTTTTATTGGAAATGCATTACAGAAAAATCAGTTCTTTTTTATCTGTCCGTTGTGAGCGAATTTCCGATATATCCGAGTCCGATATATCCGAGGTTTACTGTATGTGACAAACAGCGCTCTTATTTCCAAGGCCGGAAGTGTGTTGAGTGTTTTGAGAATGTGTCTCGACGGTTAAAACACCTGGGTCCAAGAATAAACGTCCCTCACATCCTTTTTTCCACTCAGAATTCGCACGACGGCATTCTCGGGCATGAATGGTTGTTTGTCTATATGTGCCCTGTGATTGGCTGGCCACCAGTCCAGGGTGTACCCCGCCTCTCGCCCGAAGACAGCTGGGATAGGCTCCAGCACCCCCGCAATCCTCGTGAGGATAAGCGGTCGAAAATGAATGAAAAAAGACTTGAGACTTAAAGACTTAAAGTTCTTAGAAAGTCGTGAACTGGGTCGTTCCCGACTTTGGATTGACCAACCTCATGATATGACATTTATGTAGAACCATCTTCAACATGTGAATGAAAAGTTGGAAATATAGTAAGACCCTATAATGAGGGATGTTGTTATTAATGGTGCTATCGGCTTTTAAGCAAAGTAGAATCTTCAGCTGTTTAAAAGCAAACATCTGCAGCGGCTGACAATACGTAGGCAAAGTATGTCAAAATAATTTTTACTTTTACGGTTTGGCAAAGGTTAATCTTATTCCCTGTTGTGGTGACATTTGGGAAAATGATGAGCCCCATTAGAATTTTGTATTTACAAATGTCTCCCCTGCTCTTCTAAGCACACAAAGCATACCCTATATGTCGGCATAAGTAGCCAGAAAACAGAGACAAAGGTCAAAACACTAAAAAAAATAATAATTTGCATATTACCTCTTGTTTACTTGTTTGCAACAGTACTACTCTTGACTTTTGAATGGGTTTCTTGTCATTACCTCAGGGAATGCACTGAAGGTTAATTCATTTCAATCTAATTTCCAGTGATCTTTATTCCTACAAATTCACTGAAAACCTTACGGTCTGCATTCAGATCTGCTTTCACATGCTAGGGGTCTATGGTCTGCCCTTTCTGCAATCCGCCCAGTGAACGTAAGTGTTAATGAGATGGTTGATAAGGTCATGTCAGCTTACATCGTTGTGTTCAGTGTCATAGTGCAGTGTATAACTTCTTTTTCAAAGAAAACTAAGTAGGTTTTAAGGCAAGGCTTGTGGAGGCCCTCACCATCTGTTCTCTTCTTCTCAAGACGTCTTTGAAAGATACTTTCATCAATGTATTAATGTCTGATCCAAAAAACAACAATTGGGATGGTTTCCGTGAGAAAACCTTTTGAATCTGTTTGAATTAACAGTACATGTATTCCTGATCTGATTTAGTGGTGTGGAACCTTCCATACGATATAGGTGCCACCCACACGGAAATGAAAACACATTTTATCGTTAACAGCATCCTGAGTACTCTGAAAAACACTTTCCAGAGTGGGAAAATATGTGCATGTAGACAAAAGGTGGGCAAACTGCAGCCCGGGGGCCACATGCGGCCCACCAAGCATTTGAATCCGGCCCACCAGTTGCTTTCTAAGTACAGGGCTCTACGTTAAAAACAAAAATGACTTGCCCATGGGGAATCCTTAAGGTGAGAACTACTTGCCCCAACTTGCCCCATGTGAAATGAAAAGACTGCCATCGTGGCATCACATGAGAATCTCAAATAAATCAAATTGTCACAGCAATGTGATTCACTCACCTGTGCCATCATTTGATTTGCTGCCGCTAATAAAATACTTGTTTAGGAGGCACTGGTTCATCACTTTTTGCTGTTTTCCTTCACAAGTTGTTGAAGAATTAGACCATGTTGGCAGGGACGCCATGATAGATGTTTTCCTAGTCAAACCATCGCTGATTGGTTGATTGAGAACAAGAACGGGTGTGGGTAAAACACGGACTGCGGACCGCGGTCTAAATAAACGATTCTGATTGGTCCGTTTCAAGATTTGCAAGGATTGGTTTGCAAATTACCACCGGAATTACGTAGTCCGTGTTTTACCAACACCCAACAAGAACCGCTTTTAAAAAAACTATTTGCAGTATGGCATGCTAAAGTGCACTTGCCCCACAGGAATATCACTGATTGGATTTACTTGCCCCAATTTTGTTGTAACTTGCCCCGGACCATCGCTACATCGTTATTGTCGAGCCCTGAAGTATTTCAACTTTTAATATACAAACTGCCAACATGACTTGCAAGTCGGATGTCATATTTAGTAAAAAAAACAACAAAACTGTAAAATTAAATGACATAGTTTGATGTGGTGTGGTGTTTAAAGTGCTACTGAAAAAAGGGACATGAGAACATGCAGCTGATAGTATAACACTTTTACTACTAAAATTAGATTAATAATTCAAGGAAAATTATAAGCATAAAATAGCGTGTGTGTGTTAAATATATGTTTTGGCTCCCCAGACAATTTTGATAACTCAATGCCGCCTACGAGTCAAAATCTTTGTCCACCCCTGATGTAGACGGACAAACCACTGCTGATGATGTTACGGACACGTCGCCGTCACGTGACGAGCCAATATAATATCTGAATATCTGTGTTATACTCTCTCCCCTCCCAAGTAAAAAAGGCCCCCCAACATCAAAAGCTTTAAGTCTCGTCTTAAAAGCCACTTTTATTCTCTGGCTTTTAACTCGGAGTTAGTCGTAGGGTCCTGTGTCTTTTAGTTCTTTCTTTTATTTTAACTGGTTTTATTTTTTTATACTTTTATTGCTTTGCTTCTTGTTTTTTATATTTTAATATCTATTTTACTATTTTATTTCTTAAATGATATTTTAGTTTTGGATTATTACTTATTATTACTTACTATTTTTCTAGTCTGTGCAGCACTTTGGAAACTCTGTTTATAAAATGTGCTATATAAATAAAGTGGATTGGATTGGATAATACTCCAAAAATTAGTCATTTAATCTAAACTCATCAGCGGTATTAAGATTATTCCTTACCGTGATTCCCACTTTTTCCTTGAATTTTTTTTCCAGGCCATTTTCAGCCGACGCAGAAAGCTCTAATGTCATATGGGTCAATACAAGTAATACTTTTAAACTTAGTTGCTAGTTTTTTCTTTAGGCTTTTAAAAGTCTTTCGGGGTCTGAAAAGTCGCAAAATCTAGCAACAAAATCAATTGGAAACACTGGGTTGCAAAACTGCTCTAAGCAGAAATGCAAATTTGCTCGGGTGGTAGAGTTACGTAGGGCACTGTGGCGGCTCCAAGCAGAGAGAAAAAAAAACAAAAAACGTGCCTTAATGTTGCCCGGAAGATAACGTGGCAACAGACATGCATGCATTTTAGTTGTGGGCACATTTTCCAGGTTTAGATTTATGGTATCAGTGAAACGGCTTTTCCCCTGGTTGGTCTCTGTAACCATCTTCTCTGTAGAAACAATGTGGATCTATTCAATGCTCCATAAATAGAACGCCATAAGAAGAAGGTGGAAGGCTTTAGCTATAAATTAAACAGAATGGGTCTTTCTTCATGAGCAGTGATTATAAAGCTTTAGTCAGCGTTTGAAAAGCAAGCCCACACCTTTACCACGCTGGAGTTTCAACGAGAGCAGATAAGAGGCCTTATTCCCTTGTGTGTCAATTAATGCTCCTTAGCTGTCTGGATTGTTTGCTGCACGCTCGCAGGCCTCCTCACTCCGTTCCCCACCTTGAAATGGGAATTAAGTCAGACTGAATCTGTTTCCAAACGTACAAGACCTCCCCCTTCCCCGAGTGACATTACAAGCGAGATCCCAGCGCTTCCGACGCAAACAGCCCACTTTCAAACGCCAGCTCTTCCCCCCTTTTGATGCTATTTCTGGGAATGGGTTTTCCCGTATAGGGAAAATAATTAACAGATGGCTATTTGTCATTCAGCACCACACCGGGGTCTGAAGCACACACTTTGAAGTGTGATGACGATCACGAACCACGTACGCCGTCTTAATATAACTCGGGATTAGCGCATAAACTACTCAGTTTACCGCTCGTTATTTAAAAACACACCTCAAACGGATCGATACATTTGATATTTGTGTGCTTATTGACAAACTCATCACCACCCGATTGCATTAGATTGCAGTTTAATTTCAAGATTGGAGTAAAAACACCTGCTCGTCATTCAGCCTAAGATTTGTTTTCATTTCCACTAAGTCCCTGGCTCGTCGGCAGCTTGATACTCCATTAAGCCCGCCAGTTAGCACCAAAATGTGTCACTCAGCTGTTTGCCGATCAGGTAACATTAAGTGAAAAGTGAGATTTTCTTGGAAGCGGCAGGCAGAAAGAAGTGAAAGCCATCAGCTGTGAGCTGCCAGCAGTCAGTAAACAGCCAGACAAAGCACGGAGAGAAAATGCTACATATGGCTGATGGAATAAATGCATCGTTTCTGAGGGTTGGTCAATCAAAATGGAGCCACTGTCTGCGTGAATGAGAAGCATAAAGACAAAGTGTTCAAGCTAAGACATCTCTCTGCACTCGTACGTCCTTCATGATTTAATTCATTCTGAAAACATTGGCGCTAAGGTTTTACTCGACAGTTCGAGCCTCAAACTAATTTGCAGCACAAATTGCATTTAACCTTAAAGGTTATCTGGTAAATAATTCCCCATGTTATCAACGGCTGTGCACAAAAAATAAATAGAAGTGTCTTTGTTACTCTGTTTTAAAATAAAAAACATATAAACTTTCTACATTCATCCAGTCTGTAATCCTCTGAAAAGAATATCAAATCAATCAATTAACTAATGCTAATGTTAAGGCAGCAGCCGAGTCGACATGCTATTGTGCAAAATCGACTGAAAAAAACAAAGCTTATCCTTGCATTCCGTGTGGAAGTGGTACAATTTTCACTATTTTTCACAATAATCACTATGTTTCTTCAACACTTAGAATAAGTAAATTGGAGAGTAGGTTGCACGGTGTTGGGTGTGGTTAGCACACAGACCTCACAGCTAGGAGACAAGGGTTCAATTCCACCCTTGGCCATCTCTGTGTGGAGTTTGCATGTTCTCTGTTTTCTCCAGGTACTCCGGTTTTCAACCCACATTCCACAAACATGCTAGGTTAATTGGCGACTCCAAATTGTCCATAGGTATGAATGTGAGTGTGAATGGTTGTTTGTCTATATGTGCCCTAGGATTGGCTGGCGACCAAGCACCATATTCTTGAATAATTCATTCATTCATTCATTTTCTACCGCTTTTCCTCACGAGGGTCGCGGGGGGTGCTGGAGCCTATCCCAGCTGGCGAGAGGCGGGGTACACCCTGGACTGGTGTCCAGCCAATCACAGGGCACATATAGACAAACAACCATTCACACTCACATTCATACCTATGGACAATTTGGAGTGGCCAATTAACCTAGCATGTTTTTGGAATGTGGGAGGAAACCGGAGTACCCGGAGAAAACCCACGCATGCACGGGGAGAACATGCAAACTCCACACAGAGATGGCCGAGGGTGGAATTGAACCCTGGTCTCCTTGCTGTGAGGTCTGTGCGCTAACCACTCGTCCACCGTGCCGCAAGCGTAGTAATAATATGGTTAAATCCCTTAGTTGGCTAAATAGAGGTGTTTTGTGTCCCAACATAACGTAATTATGCAAGTATAACATTTACTCTTTTCCCAAGGTTGGCAAATTCATTCAATAATTTACGAGCATCCATTTTGTTAACGTTGGCCAAGGTTTGGAAAGATCACCTTATGATAACAAATGTAAAACAGCACCAAATTAGAATTTAAGCGTCAGGATAATAATAAAGATGCACGTTCTCCTAAAAACTTAAGCATTCCGTGTCCCAATTCCACTTGCTAACATTTGGAGCTGTGGCTACAAAAGACAATCTTTAGTCATCCATGACTGAGCTAATGAACCCTAAGGCGCAAAATGTCAGCTCTCATTGTTTGATGCCGCTTGTTGTTTTGTCGCAGTAAAATGAAGCGAAGGTGTTTGTGGCAAAGAGGATTTTTTTTGTGTGCCAGAAGGCATTATTCAGTGAAGCAAAAGACGCCACGACAAGGCGGGGTGGGAGTGGAGTGGGGGGGTGTGGGAATCTATTCCTTGAGCTGCCACAGTGAAATGTAAGGCATAAATAAAGCCACATCTCTACTGGGGCATCACAGTGCAAAACAACATCTCTGTCTGACTTCACGGAGGATGGAGGAATGGGGGGGGGGGGCAGTTGGGGTCACAATGGGTTATGCTCAGTCAAGTAAATACCCACTTAGGGACAAAATTATTTCTGTGATTTATTCAAAAGCCAGCCTTGTGTGTGTTTTTCCCTCACTGTTGCATGCACAAGTGCAGCTCTGGCTCATCAAAAAGAGGGCAGCAAAGGGTAAAGTAATCAATGTTTTAATGTGACCTTTGCTGCAAACGCCTTATTCGTCTTCCCATGAAAGACATTTGCTGATTAATAAGAGCTTTTTTTATTCAAGACGGAAACCACACACAAGTGGATAAAAACATGCCTTTTTTTGGTATGTAAATATAAACATCACTGGCTTTAAAACGCTGGGAATGACTTCGGAATGACTCAAATAGACAGCCTTTAGTTTCCTTTCCATCGCACTACAGTGGTACCTTTGTTTCTGTTATTAATTTCTACCAAAAGGTCAGACAGAAAGAGAAACATACAAAAACCATGGTCAATTTTCAAATACAAAATTTATAAATGTTAATCCGATGACACACAAAAATAAAAAAAAAATCATTAAGAAAAACTATACTATACAGAAAATAATGCTAAATAATTATAAATGACAAATGCAATTGTATGTGCCATACAGGATACCGTCCCATGGCATAAACTAAACTTTTGGGGGGTAAATATTTTTGTTGTTTTGGTTATTAATGGTTATTAAGGTTATCAAGACACGTACAAAAACCAAGACAATTTTTACCATAGGCAATCCAATCTGTTTACGCTGTACATTGTTGTTCATATTTGATGTAATCTATTTATTATCCACATTGTTATTTATTATTTATGATTTATTGTTTGTTATTTGTCATTTATTATTACACGGGAGCCAGGCAACGACATTTCATTGGCAATTTCACTGCTGTGTTATTGTGCAATGACAATAAAGAAAGTCTATGTCTATTCCATTCCAGTCAATCAAAAATGTTTAAAAATATTAACAAAAAATACATTTTACAGCAAAAAATTACTAATTATTATTTATGCTAAATATTTTGTGTCATGCCCCTCCACACTCTCTCTGATTTGAAATACTATTGGGAAACAGATAATATCTATTAATGTATCTGTACTATAAGGACTGGACTCGAAACAGAAACCAGGAAAATGCAACAAAATGGAGTACAAGTTTACTCAAGATTCACACATGCATGTTGAGTACGATAAATATGTACATGTTGACATTTAAAGTACTCCCTCTCACGGCTCTAACTAGAGACCGACCAGAGTGAGATATTCCGCATCACGTTTGCCATTCAACCCAAAAATCAGACCGATTTAGACCTCCACCTGACCCGCACAAATAAGATCCGCCATCAACCCGACCAGCTTGGCTATGCTTAGTTTTACTGGTGTTTTTCTACACCAGTAAACAGGAGGATAAAAACAGGACTTCTTGGGGTAAATATGAAGGATATAAACATCACAGGCTTTCAAATAAATACTGGAAAGTGAGTAATGACTCAAATAGTCAGCATTTAGTTTCCTTTCCAATGTACAACAGTGGTACCACAGTTTACGTTATTCATTTGTTCCAAAAGGTCAGACGAAAAATTAAGCCTAGGAAAATATTTACAATAAGCGTCCATTCTAAATACAAAAATTACATATATCCAATGAATCCGTTGCAGTCACCCAAAAATATACAAATTCTTAAGAAATACATTTTACAACAAAAAAAAACGTGTGCTATAATACTAAGTATGACACTAGCAGTAGTTCAATTTTTTTTGTCATACTTTTTTACGTGTCGTTTTCTGATCAAACCCGAAAAAACGAATATTTTTTTTTTAAATTTGCTACCGATATTCTTAAAGCATCCTCATATTCTACGCAGCCCTGCCCCCTTAGACTCTGACTGTGCAGCAGTCAATAATTGAAATTATGGGCTTGTTTTTTAAAATAATTTTTATATATACAATCATAAAATCAGTAATAAAAAACAGTTATGTTAATTTATATGCAGAGGTTAGCGGGCCCACAAATAATGACAACTGTAATCACCAAAACTATGGATCGTAGCAACAATAAACCAAACACATTATCTTGTATGGACGTCGGCTGAAACAAATATTGAGCAGTAATCCTGCGCTATTAAATATAAGACCTAGGATTGTGATGAGTTTCCAGAAACCCCACAGTCTTCTACCATTTGAAAAACCGACAAAAAAAACCCTTAATAAATGGAACACACAAAACAAAACAGCTTCTTTAGACACCAACTTCTCCATCTCTTTCTCCGTGTGACCTCGCCTATGCCCAAAAGCCGTTACACATTCTCAGCTGCTTTGCACATTCCAGACAAGCCTCCCGAGGGATGAGAGTGCGATTTACCAAATACAGTCAACTCAACACTAATATTGGGGGGGAGATCATCGTCATCATCATCATCATCATCATCATCATCATCACGTGGAGTACTCTCTCAGCTGTGGCTGTGAGTCACGCTGATGGGCACTCGGGGACTTACAACGAGGAAATGACCTTTACAGAGTAAATGGCCCGGTCGTGGAAGCCATCAGGACGAGGGCAATTAGCCTGTCCGTAGATCGCACTTATACAGCAATAGAGGAGGCAGTCATGCCCCAGAAGGGGTCATTCATCTGGCCCAATGAATGAATTCAAAAATAATAATCTAGCATCCATTTTTTTAGGGCAAAAATGACATCCATTGTCTAAATTTGACATTGCAGCACTGAACAAGAACAACCGCAACCAATTCTCCGATAGTCCCCGGTTGCACGGTTGACAAAATCAAGCTCCAAATATTGCCTCCTTCCGACTATAGCAATTCAGAATTAGATCATTTATGATAATACCGAATTCAATTGAAACAAAAGTGTAGCAATTCAGAATTAGATCATTTATGGTAATACTGAATTCAATTGAAACAAAACTGATGCATTAGCTAACTAATAGCACATTGTGTTAATACGAGTCAAGTGATGGATCATTAACTCATTCAATCCCAGCCATGTGAGATGATTTTGACTGATCTTTCAAGGCACACAGAATATCGTGTTATACTATACTATATCGTGTTATACTTATATATACTTATATACTTATATAACTTACTATATACTTATATATTATACTGTCTTTCATCAGGAAAAAAAGTTTGTTTTTACCTTTTTGTGTTCCTTAGCAATAGAAGATAGTGTAAGTTTCAGGGAAATAGCAGTTCCCGACTAAAAAAGAGGGGGGATGTGATAAGATATATTTCTAGCAACTTTCACTTTGACACAACAAACAACAAACACTATAAACTATTTACAATTATTTACTATTTAGAATTTTCACTATGAAACACTATGAACTATTTACAATTATTTACTATTTACAAATTTCACTATGAAACACTGTGAACTATTTACAAGTATTTACTATTTACAATTTTCACTAAGAAACACTATGAACTATTTACAAGTATTTACTAGTTACAATTTTCACGATGAAACACTATGAACTATTTACAATGATTTACTATTTACAAGTTTTACTAATTTTCAATTTGGAATTGAACTATAGGTGTCCATGCGTATGCACACGTGTGTGCATTATGAAAAATGTAGAAATACATCTTTGGCATTGAAAGAGTTAAGAACTTTAGTTGACTTCGAGGAACTGCCTGTAGCCAACTTGTTGGGATGCAATTGAGGCAAGCACAACTATCAGTCTCAACTAGTTTGTTGTCGGAAGACACAACATTAGCAGGAAAATAGGAGCTCAGAACACTCAGAGAGAGATTCACTCATCCATTTAGTCAATCAACTGAGAGCAGGAAGACCATTTGAACCAGCACAGATTCACCGATTTCACCCGCCATCTCAATCAATTCCAATCTCTATCCACCAATCGATGCAGCACTTGTGTAACGAATCAGTCAACAAGCGGGGAATGTATGCTTTATTTCCTCTTTGAGTTGCACATTCATTCACAGAAATGAGTATGCCTTCTGGTATGTTATATTAGTACATGGATAAAACCAAAATGTTATTTTTTTTAATGCCGCCTACAGAGAACATTAACTCCTTATTTCCATACCATGTCTTACTTATTGTGTGGAAATATGGGCTAATAACTATAAAAGCAATCTTCACTCGCTAAATGTACTGCAAAAAAGGTCAGTAAGGATAATTCATAACGCCGCCTACAGAGAACATACTAACTCCTTATTTCTAAAATCACAAATACTTCAACTTGCTGATATAGTTCATCTTCAAACAGCTAAAATAATGCATAAGGCTAAAAATAAGCAATTGGCTAAAAATGTCATCCAATACTTCTCTACAAGAGAGGAGAAATATGATCTCAGGGAAGAAGTACATTTGAAACACTTCTATGCTAGGACTACGTTATGCTAGCCATAGCATTTCAGTATGTGGAATCAAACTATGGAATGGATTGAGTAAGGAAATCAAACAATGCACAACGATGAGCCAATTCAAGAAACAAGGATGAAGAGTCTTGAACCAGTCATGATGTGCTATATATATCACTATATTGACACTTACTACGGTACCCATTATGTGAAGTACTTCTATAATGCCTCATATTAACTCACTAGCAAGATGTCATAGTGTATAGACTGGTCATATATTTCATCTTGTTTCATATTATCTGCATACTGTAGTTGTACATAACTCTGGGTAAAACTGTTAATTTGTTAATACTTGGGTTGTTTATATTGTTTATTTTTTTATATTGTGTATTTTTGTACTGCTTAACTGATTCTGTACTCTCGCTGCTGTGCAATGTAAATTTCGCCACTGAGGGACGAATAAAGGCATATCTCATCTTATCTTTTGTCATTGAATGGTCATATCACCTCGTACTTTGGTACGTGACTTAAACTATATTAGGAAAGCAGGAAGTGAACAAATGTAACAGTTACTGATTGTAAAAGTACCAGATGGAGGGGTAGGATTTAATAAGCTTTGCTTCTTCCTACTCCTTTTGGACATGTGGAACTGTGAACTGATTATGGGATGCATTCAATTGTAATCTGATGCATGTTCAAATGAAATTAAACCATTACTATTATTTATTGCTCAAATGTCTATCAGGGTTTCAAATGTAATGTTTATTTTTGGAATAATACGAGTAGATTCCAAAGAGGTTTGTTGTGATCATTCATGCATAATGGAAGTCTAAATATGAGATTGTACTGCATCAGCACTTCCGACAGCATTTTATGACGGTTATAAACAATACTCTCTATTCGCTAATGCACAATGTGTGTTGAGGGAAAGTACGTTCGATGCTCTGTGATGTATGAAAATATACAATTATAAAGGGATTTTATTTGACCTGGTGGTCCAAATTTGTCCCTTTTGCAATGGAAGGAATGAAGCCAACAAAGACTGAGTAAAATAGAAAAGAGCAAAATGTGAGAAAGGATTAGAATGGATGCTTAAGCAGCAGCAAAAAATACAGAAAGAGCATCTAAAATTAGAAGAAGTCACACTGAGGCAACTTTGTCTTAGAAGCGCTGTGATGGGGTCACATGCAGCAAATTCCCAGCAGTGCGGTAACACAAGACAAGAAGTATAACTCTTATAAGAGTCCCTATTTATAAACTACTTCACCAGCCGACTCAATTTTTTTCCGCTGACTGTCCTAGTGCCTTACCGCCACCTGCTTTTAGGTCGTCCATTGTAGTCCCAGAGTGAGCAAATGCGATGACAAAACAGCCTTGGGATCAACTAGGGTTTGATTACTTCTTTCTCCAGCGGTTTGGTTCTTAGCTACAGCCTCAAATCAAACCAGCGATCTTTCACATGCGAGACTGCCTGCCACCCTAGTCCGCTGCTCCACGACACCCTAAACCGACGGACACATGTTCCTTTCACTTCAGAGAACGTTACGTTGATTTACGCTTCTCTCCTACATGCCTGAACCAAAAGCTGACCCTTTAACCAAGACCTTCACCTGCAAAGAGTGATTTACCTTGCCAGGGGTAGCGGTTTATCGCCAAAAGGGAGCATTTACTCTATGTATATCCCGGAGCTCCTGAACTCGAGCGCCACTGAAGTCGTACAAATCAAACATTTTTATGGGTGTAAACCTAAGCCAGTAGCAACTTCCACCAGTATGAGCCTGGAGTTCATTTTTCAGATGTAGTTATGTAAATATTTATTTTATGTTTTTTTTTTAATCATTGTTCAGCCCCGCCCACAGACTGTTTTAGTGTTTAATAATTCTTAATTTATTACTTTGTTTTATTGTTTTTTGTGCTATTCTGACACCTTAAGCCAGTCTGCAGCTATGGGTGTTTATCTTCTAATTCGTAGCTTGCCTCTTGCCCCATTGTTTGCAACTGTTAGCTTTGAGCACCCCTACGCAACGTGGCGTGATTGGAGATCCTCGCAGCGATACGGAGGAGGAGAAGCAACATAGCGTGAGTGAACAGCAAGAAGACGGTATAAAGGTTGATGGTATCAACCATGTTTACCATCTGTCATCATACCATTGTATTTCAGCGGCTATTCGATAAGATTGTTTACATTTTAATAAACTTTGCACTTTGACCTTTGTCTAAACTCACTTTATGGAAGAAATATGGCAATACTGTATATATTGTATAATCGATATTCAAACTAAACAACTTTTTATTGATGTTTTATACAATGTTCTTTGCATCTCACCAAATGTTAGTTTTTAGGGCATCAGGAGATGAACTTTGCATTTTGCTTATTCAGCTCAGTTCATCATCGGCATGTCGCCGCACATGAGCGACATGAGCACTCACGAACGGACCGCAACTGACCTACAAATTGGGCATACACTGTGTGAATAACAAGCCAGTCTGATTTTGGAATCAGAGCTGATTTCAAGTCTAGTTGGGCGCCAAGTGTACAGGAAATGAGGCAGTGACTGACTTGTCATATAGTCTATCAAAAACTTGTGCGATCTCAATGGCAAAGCCTTTTACGCATTTTACGAGAGATGTCTTCTTCTTGATTTGTTTTGACAGTCGCAAACTTCAGAATGCAACTTCAGTTGGTAGCGTTTGATTTCCTTGTTAGTCGAAACCTAAAGCTAACACACTAAACAATAGGATGAATGGCAAGTTGGAAGAGGTATCTCCATCCAGTCTGAGTCCCCTGGTGGTGGTATTGGCCAATGAGTGCCTGGTCAGGGGGCTGACAGCGCAGATCTTCAGGAAACCTTTGTCCAAATATCGCTCCAGGGGACATTTGGGCAGCTGACATCACACAGTAATGCTTCTGCCATCGGGAGCTAGGTTGTTATTTCCCTGCTGCTTTGTTAATCTGCTGGCGCTGCTGCACGTCCAAATGTGACATCCGTTCGCACAACAAGATGGAATGTCCAATGCACATCACAAATACTGTTTTTGACTGTTTTGTACGGTCAAAGGCGAGATTGCTAAGTCATGATTAAAATGTGCTGCTGACATAAATACTTGCTGAGTGGGCAAGTGTGTATTCCTCCCTTGATGGCAATAAGTGCAAACAAATGCTTGCTTAATACAATAATGCACAGATGCACTGTTATAAAGGAGTCCATTTGTATCACTCAAGCCACAACGCATGAGGCTAATTATTTGTTGTTGTTGTTTTTTCCCTTAAGAGCCGAAAGCATGTTGCCAGTTGTAAGTAAACATTCAAGGGCACAAAAAGGCATCATGAATAGCATAAAAGCTTCTATTAACGTCTATATTCCATTATACATGATCTCCTTTATGCAGCGGGTGCATGGTCTACAAAAGCACATAACCTGCGGGGTGTCTATTAGCACCAGGTCAAAAAAAATGGCATAATTGGCATAAACAACTATCTGCAGGCAACTTTGTTATTATTTTTGTATCATTATTAATGCCACAAAATGGGAGCAGGTGCATTTGAAGTTGCAGGTGTGAAACCCATGCACTTAACAGTTGCTATAGCGCTGCTGACAATGAACTGATCAGCTGTATTCATGTTCAGGCTGAGCAGCTCGTTTTTCACTCATCAGTTCTGTTGCTGCTGCTTATTAAGAAATAGCCATGTGGTTAGAAAGCCACTCAATTACCAAAAAAAACAAAACAATACGTATATGCTGTCTCACAGTATATTTAGTGAGTGGTGTGTTATATTTTTGCAACTAATGACATAGTGTAGGCCATAATGTTGTTTACTAAGTCCTAGTGCTAATAATCCATCCACTGTGTAGATGACGATTAAGTGAGACGAGCAAGGATGAGGAATTAATCACACCGGGGGAATGCTCATGTCGTGCCATTATGCATGAGACGAACCCCGACAACTGACACTGCCACAGTAATGACTGAGCACCCCATGCATAGGGAAACAAGGGCTAAGTTGAGTCAACAAGACGAATCCTTTCCATTAACAGTGGGACTGCGGACTAGGCTGTCATTTCACCATTAATTAGGTGGTCTTACTGTTGCGGGGGGCGGATTAAGGGGGCTGTGAAATCATGCCAAGGCCAGAATTGGCTTAGTGTCCCTTGTTTAATTATCAACGATGCTCAAACAAACCGAGCCCACACAGGGATGACGACATTTCCCGTGGCGGACGTCTTGTTGTTGTTCTTTAAGACAGCAAACTACCGGTAGATGAACCACGACCGCCTCTGCTGGCGACAATATTAAGCATACATTTGATATTTAGAATCTATCATCAGGAGTTTTATTTTACCCTTCAGAGTTGTCTCAAGAGAATGTCCATATGGATATATCCCATCTAAACAAACTAGGACCAACTGCCTTTAAATAAGAAGACATCCATGAAAAGATCCAGACATGCGGTTGGTGTTGCAATCTGTCACGACAGGGTTTGTTATTATTATCATTACTGAGAAAGGCAGACTGAGAGGAGGAGCGAGAACAGGACTCGGTTTGACAACAAGACAATAATGCCAAAATCATTCAGAGAAAAGCTTCCATGAATAAATCATCCGCCCCTCGAGTAATTACTAGAAAGAATGTCAAAGACCAATATCATAAAAACCAATAGCTGCAATCATTGTGTTCGGTTTCTGGCGCCTTTAAGGACACTTAACCTTAAATACCTTCAATTCAAGAGTATTAAGATCAGGAAGTGTTGAGGGGGACCCCTCCGCCTCCCCCGGTTCTCCTCATACTGAGCTGAGCTGAGCCTCCCCCTGGAGACCCAACCAATTTTCTCTCTCAGCAACAGCTTCGGTCCAAGGACCGTCCTAACAAGCCGGCGCTCATCAGGAAAAGGGAAGCATTCGGGTACTCACACAGGAGGCCTGAAAAATGTAGGTGGTCGGCGCAGGCCTCAAGTTGGACACAATAATTAATCTTCGCATCGATCCGCCTGGCGGACTTCTACTGGGACAGGCTCACAGAGGATGACTAAGAAGCTGCGCTTTGCTTCAGCTTTCGCAGATTAAGACGCTGAAATGGATTTACTTGCTTTCTCCCACCACGCTTGAGTCTACACAATGTACAGACCACAAAAGTACATATAGATTACAGTCAAACATTTCATAGATTGACAAATTTGGCCAAAATTAGAAGAAGTAAAACATGACACATAGTGAGCAGGGGTCCCCAACCACCGGGCCATGGGCTCGTAAACGGTCCACACGGCTTGCCCGGTGTAATTCCACACACACACAGGTCACCACCTTCTTGTCAGGTACACCCAAGTGTATGTATATCAAGGAAGTACACGGTACCCCCCCCCGAGAACATATATATATATATATATATATACAGGGATTAATATATTACTTTAATTTGGTACCTCATTTACTTCTCGACGCAAATATTAAATAAGTTAGACAGTTAAACAGTGCCTTTGGTCCCCATTTAAAACCGAGTCAAAACAAAAACGAATCATGGACAACCGTACTACAAAATATATCACAACGCAGGCTGTGAAAATCAGTTTTACAAGTCAACAGAGTATCCATTTACATGTTTTTGATCATCAAAAAGTACCACTTCCACACTGAATGGGAACTTTTTTTATTCCATCATGTCGGACATACCATGGCTGACTACATGACTTCATGCAGTATTCAGGGAATGTCATTTAAGTTAACGTATATATATGTACATTTATGCTTTACTATTACATATTGTATCAGTATTATGGACTCTGCAAATATACGCTCCGTGAATACCGAGTCTCTAATGTCTGGGGATCCACTGCATATGTAAAATAAAATAAGAATACAAGTGAAGGGAGATGTTCAGCCCTTAGTTTTCGGACCGTGTATCCAATTTCATTGGATCCCCCTGCTCTAAGACAAGAAGCAACAAGAATCAACATGATGTGATTCCCAACCTGACGCAGCGACAATGGTGAGGCATGACAAAAATACGCTGCCGTCTGATGCTGGCAATGGACAAAAGGACAGTTGAGATGCTCCCATGCAGCAGTTTCTCATTACCACCAAACGTCCTCTTGACAAATTGCACACAAGTGTCTGAAATATGACCCATGAAGCCCAGTGCCACCATAAAGCCAGAGCCACAAGCAGATTTGTGAATCCAATTACGTCCCTGTCTGTAATGGCTGTGTTCAGTGCCATGATGTTAATTCAGCTGTTGTCAGCGCCGTGTCCTTAAGGCCGCAGCCTCGCCGATGACGGACATTCAGCATTTAGGGCAGATCATCCAAATAACTACACTGATGGAAACACGGGCAAAGGGAAAGCGGGGGAGCTTCGATAAAGGAAGGCAGACACGAGGAAATGAGAAGAGGGTAAGCCTGTCACAATAATGAATAAATCAACTTATCGAACAATGAAATTATGACGTCCTCCATAAATTGTGTTTGCATGTCTGCTCTTCTCGGCGACACGCAGGCTGGATGACAGGAGGGTTCACTCTGTATCTGTCTGTGTGCACTGGTTCTGTAAGGCCAATGAACGGACAGAGTGGGCTCTCATCTCATTCAGCATCTTTGTGGAGGCGGGGCTACTAGCTACTAGCTACTAGCTACTAGCTACTAGCTACTAGCTACAGTAGCCACTAACCTAGCTGTAGTTAGCCAGCTCTGTGAGCTACGAAGCCAACAAACGCTAACACAATAGCCATTTTAAAGTGAATGTCACAGTGTTGGAATATTTTGGCTTTTCCGCTATTTTTTGTCAAACTAACATGCCATGGCTGACTACATGACTTCATGCAGTATTCAGGTAATGTCATTTAAGTTAACGTCTCAGTGTTTTGTGTCATTACTGTCACCTCTTGACCAGAATGTTATATATCACTTGTATTTCAAAATGTTTTGACAAGTAATAAGTAAACAGAGTTTCTTAATTAATTGTTTCTTAATTAATATATGCGATACAGTGATATAACGTCAGGTATTAATGATATAGTGAGGGATGACTGTATTCCATTGCTAAGTGAAAAACTTATTTCATAGTCGCGCCTTGTTTATGGCGGCGAATTTCAGCAAAATAGGATTCAATATTAACAAGTGGAAGGCTGCACGGCGGACTAGTGGTTAGCGCGCAGACCTCACAGCTAGGAGACCCACCCTCGGCCATCTCTGTGTGGAGTTTGCATGTTCTCCCCGTGCATGCGTGGGTTTTCTCCGGGTACTCCGGTTTCCTCCCACATTCCAAAAACATGCTAGGTTAATTGGCCACAGGTATGAATGTGAGTGTGAATGGTTGTTTGTCTATATGTGCCCTGTGATTGGCTGGCCACCAGTCCAGGGTGTACCCCGCCTCTCGCCCGAAGACAGCTGGGATAGGCTCCAGCACCCTCATGAGGATAAGCGGGAGAAAATGAATGAATGAATGAATTAACAAGTGTAGGATTTTTGTATTTAGAGCAAAGGAAACCTGGTTCTGACTTAAACACAATTTTCTACCATTATTTGAGCCTTGCAGACATAAAATAGCACCCCTATAGCCCCCTTTACAAACCCATTATTCTTTGTTAACAAGTCAACAATTTCAATAAGCTGTACTTTATATTCTATGTTTGTTGGAGAGCCTTCAAAGTGTTAGTAACTTTGTATGACAGTGGTTAACTTGTCTTTGCACCGGTAAGACAGTTAGTAACGCCTAAAAAAAAAAAAAAGAAAAGAAAAAAAGGATGATTCATGGACTGAATTGCCTTCAGCAAACCTGTCCTGTATTATCAAAGGCAAGCCCAAAACATGTGTAATAGTTAGACTGGAGACTATGAACGTCCTTTGGGTGTAAATATTACACGCCCTGTGACTGTTCTCATGATATGTGGCACAGAAAATGGATGGAAATTACAACTAAAAGACCATGAAGATTTTTTTGTATCATTTCTTCAAAGCCATCAAGCCAGGGCAGCGTCTGGTTCTTAAGTTCAGCCAAAGGTTGACCTCAGGCAGTGTTCCAAATGGTCTAGAGTAGAGCTGTAATTTAAAAGAACACAAAATTGCCGCCGTCAAAAAACGAGCGTCGGATCATCTTCTCGTAAGTGCCGACTGGTAGTTCTGAGGAAAGTGGCATGGGGGCTGGAAAAACCAACATTGGGGCTGAAAGATGTGCCGAGTGCAGTGATGGTCTTACTTGAGCAAACCGGGCTGCTGTAAACATGCACGCCTGCACAGGGGCCTCCTTTGAGCTCCTTTTCGACATTCAGGATGGCTTATTTATCCCGAAGCTATGAGAGGTTGTGCACAGTCAAGATGCCTATGTGTTATGAGGTGGTTGATGTTAGTTAAAAAAAAAAAAAAAAGGAAAATTCCTCAGTTACCTCCCAGCTTCTTTCATACAGAAGGCCTAACAGATGGTTACAAATAGGAGAGTGCTCCAGCAGACATATTGAACAAGCCAAATGTTATGTTTTAGCCTTCACTCAGAGGCAAAAATGCCCTAAAGAGCAGGCAACATACAGAATACAGAACCCCCCCAACCACCTGTTAATAATGCATTCTTTGTAACACCCCAGCCATTCATTCCCATACATTTTGTTTCCGTCCTGAAGCCATGCCTTCATCCTAAAGTAAGAGCTACATAAATCTGCGCTCTCCGTCTCAATTACAGAGGAGAGATGGCAGTTTTCCAAACAAGCATAATCTCTGGACTCCCCTTGCTCCTAGGTCTGGCTGCGCTCAACCACAATGTCTGCTTTCTCCATTCTCTCCGTGGAGGAAAAGCTCAACATTCTCATATAGCAGAGAGCCAAGACTCCTCTTGTTCGGCACATGTCCGCAATTAGGCTCTTAGAGTTCGGAAGGATTTCCATTTGGAAAACGACTGGATTTGGTCCCAAATTTGAACACTCCAAAAGTGTTCAACCAACAAATTATGAATAAATGAGCGCTGTTTTGTAGTTGAGCCTGGCCTACTGTTAGTCTAAAATGTATATTTAAGCAAATGTTATGCATTTTTGGCCTAAATTAAGCATGTGCAATCATAACATGGTCTAAATCAGGGGTCTCAAACACGCGGCCCGCGGGCCAAATGCGGCCCGCAGGACACTAGTTTGAGGCCCCCGCCTTGATATGAAAGTTTAATGTAAGTGTGGCCTGCGCAAAAATGATTACGTTTGATTAATGTTCATGTTAAAGGTTAAATAACTGTTAATAGTTATCCTCCCTATCCGTGTGGAAGTGGTAAGTTTTTGGCTATTTAAGTTTAAAGGGAATAACTTGAAGGCTACCGTTTAGGTCGCTAGCTCTCTAGTTTGCGAGTTAGCATGTGTCTCAAGACCCTGCAGTTGCGCAATATGTTGTAAATAAAAAGAGTATAAATGTGACTATAGTCGTGTTTTGTCATGTCTACAGGGCTCTAATAATGCTTTGTTCATTTTAATCTGAAAATAATAATTTGTCTACCCACCAACTATATGTGGTTTCTTAAGTTTTTATTATTTGCCGTTTTATTATTATTATTATTATTATATTTATTTATTACTGATTGATTGACTTTCTTTATTCTTGATTTGTTTATTTATTTTTCATCTTATTTTGTGTAGAAAAATAAAAATGAAGATATTTGAGAACAGTGGAATGTTTTATCAGAGCTTTTCTTGTAGAAAATTGGAACCAAAGCACTGAAAAATATTTTCCTGGGTTTTTTTTTTTTTTTTGGAAAACCTGATGCGGCCCAGCCTTGCCCAGACCCTAGGTCCAGTGGCCCCCAGGTAAATTGAGTTTGAGACCCCTGTTCTAAATGAACTAAAACACAAATACAGTTGAAAACAATACATGACGTAGCTGAACTGGCCACTAGGTGTCACTAGTAACACACACCACACTTGATCACCAACGACAAGCGTTTACTACCGTATTTTCCGGACTATAAGTCGCACTTTTTTCATAGGTTGGCTGTTCCTGCAAGTTATGAATGAAAAAACTGTTTATGTTACATAAACACTGGACACCTTTTCTGTTCATGTTTATTTTTTGTGTAGCTGAATAAGCATTGTGTTAGCATATCTTACACCTATTCAGCCTGTTCTCTATTCTTTTATTGTTAGAACTTGCCTTCCAAGAGAACGTAATGTCTGTTTTGGTCAAGTAGTTTGGAAAATAAATTACGCGCAAAAAATGCGACTTATGTATGTTTTTTTTCCTACCTAATTGTGCATTTTTGGCCATGTGCGACTTATACTCCGGAGCGACTTATAGTCCAGAAAATACGGTATTTTAGAATTATTTACCTCACAACACGCACAACAATAACATAATAATAGTAGAAACAGTCGTTATGATAACAACACAAGCTACTGCTATAGCCGTACTCCAGCTAAAACTCAACTCTGAATCCCTGACGCCACTTCCTGTCCACACACACTCTGGAATACATTTATTGAAACATACAAGCACGAGTCTT
The DNA here is from genome assembly GCF_030265055.1 of Doryrhamphus excisus. NCBI lineage: Eukaryota > Metazoa > Chordata > Actinopteri > Syngnathiformes > Syngnathidae > Doryrhamphus > Doryrhamphus excisus. The sequence goes on from NC_080471.1 coordinate 5,092,368, forward strand.
ATTTATGCCTTAAATTGCTTACATTCTGATTATATCTACTATATTTAGTAATATGAACTAATATGAATATGTGACTATAGGGGTGTTATTTCATGCCAATAAGGTTCTAATAATGGTCAAAATCATATCATAAACAGGTTTTCTACGATGAAATAATGAAAATTCACTTACCGCGGTCGGGTCTAACCACCGCGCTAAAAGAGGGATTAGTGTTTATCAACCGATATTGGCATAAAAATAAGAATCGGATCATTGAGACCTCATCAAACTACACAAAACAACTAGATTTGTATGTCCACGGTCTGCAATTATTTTCAAGTTTCGCCATCGGATTATACATCTGGAATGTGGAATGACTGTGCTGGTTATGCAAGAGGGAGAGTACGGCGTCTTCTTTAATAATTATTATAATCTACTATCACACCTTTTCTATAACTTGCATTGCATATTGCAGTATTGGTCTTATTTTGCAATAACACTGTTTATATGCAAAATGCATCCAGTTTCATCCCAGTAAAGGAAGCATAATGTGTTATGTCATTACATGACATTACTTTTTTGGCAAGAGCTGCTGCCTATATCTGTATAAATCCATACAAATGAGGTGCTGGGCCGTTTTGGACAACTGTAAGAAAGACTGAGAGACTTTTTTCTCTTTTCAATATATTTCAAAATAACACATTTTAGAGCTGTAAACACAATACCGTGAAACCATCAAACCATTGCCAAAGGTTATCATCCTGTCTGAATCTCATATGGGCTCGTGCCTGGCTGTAGTGTTTATTGACTTCATCTGTAAAAAGGATGCCAAAGGATGCCAAATGTCAAAGGAAGCAGGCTATAATAAGAACCAATGTTGTAGTCGTGTTAAGGAGCTAACTGCTCAGGCAGCACTAATATCACGCATGTGTTCATTTGCAGGTTAAGTACAGCCGGGTACTAGCAGCATTTTAAAGCGCATGCAGAGAAATAGATTATGCCACTTGTGATAAATCAACGGCAGCTACCGCTAGTTAAGTCTTCAACACTCTCCTCCTCGATTTGCAAAGTCTAATATTGACGGGAGATTCACGATCAATATGCATGCAGAGGCTCTTTTAATGAAACATGCGGCGTCTTAAAATATCTCGCGAAAACTCATTAGGCTGACACAAAAAGTGCAAACAACAAAGACAGAGCTGGTTATAAAAGCCAGAGCCGTGTCTGCTGTGTTTCATTCGAGGGGCGGCGTGTGTGCTGTGAATATCCTGAGTTAGAACGCATTAGGAGGGTGGCAAAACTAATACATGTCATAGTCTCTCCTGCAACACTCACATGAATCCACAGTATGGCCAATGCTTAGCTTATTGTATTGAAAGCAGAATAAAACTTAGTGGGTCCATTTATCACCCGGCGGTAAAAGTATTAAAGGATTTTTTTTTTTTTTTTTGTGGCGCATTCCCTGAAACAGCAGTGGACACTGGTAACGTGTAATGTATATCAGTTCTGACCTAAATCTACACAGTGATCCATCATACTATTTCTTGCTTTAAAAAAAAACTAATGTTTGTATAAGATAGCAATGCCACCAAAAATAAATGTTTTGATGTTTTTGTATGTTTGTCACACTTATATGTTTCAGATCAAACAAACACAATATGCAGTTTTTAAATAACAGGATTGTTATTGGGAAGCATCATCTCTCAAGGTATTTGGTGTACGAGTGTGAATGACAAGAAGAAAAGCTCCGGCCGGCTTGGAGAGATGTTATTTTCCACCACCTGCTGGTTTTGCATGTATAAATCTCAAAAACCTGATTATAAGATGACCTGTTTCGGGGGGCGGGGGGTGGAATTCATCTTATGTTCGAGTCAATACAAATTAGGTTTTAATTTGGAAAAAAAAGCTAACAATATCACCTGTACATACCTGACATATTCACTCATGTTTTGTAGGCGCCTGTCAGTTAGCAGCACATAAAACTGCATCGCCACCCACAAGCGAGTCGCGGGAAGATTTATTTGGCTTGTCAAACATGAGGAATGTCGGTTTCCTACCCCCTTGCACGATGCATGCTGAGATGTTAAAAAAAAAAAATCCAAAAATCCTACTTGTCTTGTAGGGCTAGGAATACAAGAGCCTATGAAAATGATGCCAAATTGTCATTAACCCCAAATGATCTATGAGCACCGCCTTAACCTGGATCTTCTCATGCAAGAACAGCAATATGTCAGTCAATAAACCAGATATTTGTCAGCCGGTCGTCACATCAAATACTACTCCCTCTGTTGCACAGTGCACCTGGTTCCAATTAGTTGACGGATCTGAAAGTTCATGAGGTTCACAATTCATTGTGAAGCCTAAAACCAACAGCAGAGCTTTCCTGTTCAAATTCTGTTCAAACTTTGGTAGCAAACAAATTTTGGTAGCAGATGCCCTCAAACGCTGGCACTTGAAACGGTCGTTGGCTCCATTTTAGGTCATAGAGTATTAAATTGAAGAAATAACTCAAGGTTCACGGCTGCACGGCGGTTGAGTGGTTAGCGTGCAGCTAGGAGAACTGAGTTTGATTCCATCCTCTGGCATCTCTTTGCGGAGTTTGCAGGTTCTGCTCGTGCATGCGTGGGTTTCCTCCGGGTACTCCGGCTTCCTCCCACATTCCAAAAACATGCTAAGTTAATAAATGGTTATTTGTCTATATGTGGCCTGTGATTGGCTGGCCACCAGTCCAGGGTGTACCCCGCCTCTCGCCCAAAGACAGCTGGGATAGGCTCCAGCATACCCGCGACCCTTGTGAAGCCGTAGAAAATGAATGAATGAATGAATGAAAAATTAAATGTTGATTCAGTTAGCATCCGTTTCAGTTAAAGTTGGACGTTCTGTAAAGAACTGATGACGCTAACCAAAGTTTCACTGTTCAGTTTAGGTGTAAGATTAAACGTCCATCGCAGTCTAGGAATGGAACTCATTTGGTGAGCTCCAACATGTGAAGGTAGGAAAAAAATAATCTAAATAATTAAAATCAAGAAAGAAGCCCCCCCAAGACAATTCAGTGGAAGAAATGTGAAAATATTCTTACAGTCTACAGTAGGGGTCTCAAACACGCGGCCCGCGGGTCAAATGTGGCCCGCAGGACACTAGTTTGAGGCCCCCGCCTTGATATGAAAGTTGAATGTTAGTGCGGCCCGCGCAAGTTTGATATGGATGCTGTATGGTATCATGTACCCAGAAAAAATTATTACCTTTGATTCATGTTCATGTTAAAGGTTCAATAACTGTTAATAGTTATCCTCCCTATCCGTGTGGAAGTGGTAAGTTTTTGGCTATTTAAGTTTAAAGGAAATAACTTGAAGGCTACCGTTTAGGTCGCTAGCTCTCTAGTTTGCGAGTTAGCATGTGTCTCAAGACCCTGCAGTTGCGCAATATGTTGTAAATAAAAAGAGTATAAATGTGACTATAGTCGTGTTTTGTCATGTCTACAGGGCTCTAATAATGCTTTGTTCATTTTAATCTGAAAAAAATCATTTGTCTACCCACCAACTATATGTGGTTTCTTAAGTTTTTATTATTTGCCGCTTTATTATTATTATTATTATATTTATTTATTACTGATTGATTGATTTTCTTTACTCTTGATTTGTTTATTTATTTTTCCATCTTATTTTGTGCAGAAAAATAAAAAAGTAAGATATTTGAGAACAGTGGAATGTTTTATCAGAGCTTTTCTTGTAGAAAATCTGAACCAAAGCACTGAAAAAGTTTGCATATTTTTCTGTTTTTAATAAATGCGTTTTTTTTGGAAAACCTGATGCGGCCCAGCCTTGCCCAGACCCTAGCTCCAGTGGCCCCCAGGTAAATTGAGTTTGAGACCCATGGTCAACAGTCAATAATGACTAAGTGTATTCTTCTGCAAAACCAGTGCTTCTCTATTTCTTGTCATGCCACCCACCCCCAATTTTTTTTTTTTTCGCTGTCACCTGATTTCAAATACTAGAGAAACCGATCATATTTACTCATGTATCTGTACTGTACAGACTGAACTTGAAACTGAAACCAGGAAAATGGAAGAAAATGTGTAGCATACAAGCGTATTCAAGAGTCAACTTGTATAATGGGTACTACAAATTTGTACATGTTAGTTGGTCTGCATTCAAATGAAAGCCTCTCGCTTTGACAGCCAATCACATTGGCCTGCCAACAAACTGCAACTGTAGTCACTCTTCTCCCCTAAATGGAAACTTTGTTTGAGCAAATATTTCTGTGGGAACAGATGAAGCCGACATCTGTACGGTATATTTAACATGGGGAAAAATACCATCACCGTTCGGAAAAATATGTACTCCGGTGATGAGCATAATCCAACGTCTTTTACTGTGCTGTATTGAAAGGGACTGTCAGCGGGTTCGACTTTGCCAGCGAGGCAGGCAGCGGCAGCGGCAGCCGCAATCCAGGCTGACGGCCGTCTCTCATGGAAGCTCCTGAACTTGCACTTGCTTTGGGTCCTTAGTTCCTATTTCAAGGTTCCCCGCATGGTTGCTTATCACCAAAGCGATTAAGGAATGAAGAGCTCTGTCAGTGATACGACTGGAGCGCCCCTCAACCTCCCCTACGCACTTCTTGTCATCAGGCTGCCAAGCTCTCTTAGCGACTCAGGCAGGACGGCTACAGCAAGCCCGATGGATCCTCAGAGGGATCTTCAACTCCACACTCCAGCTATTACACTTTCCTTCAACTGGTTGACGTTAGCAAGATGTTAGCACCAGCTCTTGTAATTCATTAGCAAAGCAATTGTACAACAGGATTGCTGCGGGGCATGCACAAGCGAGCAATAGGCGCAAGAATAAACAACAATCACGCTTTGGCATTAACATGCTAAGGAGATTAAAGAGTGGCGAGGCAAAAAGAAAACAATCAAATTATTACATCGACAGCCTTTGACTGCTGGCGTGTGAAGGGAAATGGAGTGCTCGGGCGAAAAGCAGAATTTACCGTCACTCACTGAAAATGTTTTACCTTACATACGGTGGATTTTACTCTAATTTCAAGAGGATTCAAGAAAAAACAGGTCCAGCTGCGGCAGTGCGCATTTGATCAATGGAAGAAGGCCAAAAGAGACCCAACTGAGTCATGTTCTTTCCAGCAACTTGGGAGAATCCTGACCGCGTCAAGCTGTTTACGCCACCGAGGCATTAAAACACACTGCAGATGCTACATTAGCAGACATTTAACGGCCTACCAAGGACTCGGCTGCAATGAGAACTTTGTGTTTAGTCAGTGGGGAAAAAAAAGGACTATCGCTTTACAAGAAAAACTGCCAATGTTCCATGAAAAACAGCTCCGAAACCTTAAAACAGTGTATCCCAAATTCATGACAATTCGGATATAGCTAAAAAAAATGGAAAAAAACAAGTATATCAAATAGCTGCTAGAACTCTCCATCACTTCCTCTTAAGACAACCTTTCACTTTGAAGACAAATAAATTCTAAAAGGTCGTTTTTAATTGTAGTGTCACTTCCGATCTTGGAATAATAAAAAGGGTTCCCATGCCGAATTGTTCGCTAAATATCTTCCCATCTTGCAGTCGATCTGTCAGTTCCAGTATATAAATCTATATTACTTTAATAGCACTATTTTGTTTTTTTACACGCTTTTTTGGTGTCATATGAACTTTAATGCTAACAAATTATTTGTCCGTGACAGTAGCAACGGTTACATGATTTTTTTCATCTTTCCGGATGGAAGCTTTCTGAAAACAATGGTATACATGGAAAGGAATATTCCTATCTCTTGTCTACATGCGCCGCTATTATCACAGAATACAGAATTAAAAAAAAACAACACAATAATCAGTGGGGCATGCGCAATAAAACATAAATGTCAACATCACATGATTTATCAAAGATGGAGAGTTTGTTTCACAGTTAGGACAGTTGCTATGCTTTTTTTAAAGCAGCAACTTGAAATCCGGCAAAAAATGACAGAGAAGAAGAGGCGTCGAGGACATGGGATTAATTTGAGATTTGTGTTGTGTTATTTGGATTGGCACTTTTCTCCCGTAATGAGGTGTATACAAAGGTTAAATTATTTCCATTTGAGCAAATTCAAGCGCAATATTTGGCCCCATGCATAATGAATTTGGAAATCCAAGGAAATACAGCTGGAATGGGTGCAGATTCTGGAAATTCTAGTAGGCTTTCTGTGCGGGTTATTTTGTGTAGCTGCTCTATAGGAGCCCACAACTCAATACAAAGTGTCAAACATGTAATGTATGTATGAGTGTAATAGCTGCACTTTAAGGTTAATTCCAGTTTGTTGTGGTAAGTGTTTATGAAATAGCGTGCTCTTAAAGTAAATGTGACAAGTGTAGTGTTACTGAGGGTATATTGGTGACCTTGTAAAATGACCACAAGTCACATTGCAAAGAAAGAAAATATGACAAAAAATCTTTCACATTGAAGTAACTGTCACACAAATGTGCTTTTTTTTTGCCATTTGTCCACATCACTTGTCTTATTAATCACGGACAGTTGCTTCCGCCAGAGTTTTTGGAAAACAAGTTGTCACTCATCAACCAATTAAAACTGGAGAGATTTTCCCCATGAAAAGCTGCCAAGTCTCCTGACGCCCGCTCTGCATTCAAGCCTTCATTTGTTCTGCGGCACTATCATCCTTTTGCCAGAGATGAAATATTCAAGACGTCTTTTCAAAGAAAGCAACTTTTTAAAAAGCACCACCCCCCATCTCCACTATCTCCTCTGCACCATTAACTACGAGCAAATAGATGCTGATTGATCACAAAAGATCTTGATGGAGCACTTTCTCCTCGTGTTGGTCGCACAAAAGCACTCTAGATTTCTTCACTGGGTTCTGATTTGGCGAACGAGAGAGTTTGATCATTGTGCACTTGATGCAATTTGGCAAGGAAGCACTTTTTAAGCCCATTTGTACAAGTAATAGCAATGAACTCCGCTGTGAGCTTTGATTACACTGAAAAGAGAGCAGCATTAAGTATTAAGGCAAATAGAAGACGTGAAAATTCAAGTATTTGGTTTGAGAGATCTGCGGCAAGCATATGGACGCCCCTGTGGGAATAAAAGGGTTGTGGGACATCTACTGTAGAGAGAAGCAGTAGGTAGTAAATCAAATGTAATCGGTTAAATTCAAGCATTTCTACTGAGAGACCTGCAGAAAGCATGGCCATTCTTATGGGACAACAAGGCTGTGGGATGTCTAATGTATTTGAACACTGAACAGTGAGAAGCACAAAGTATTATGAAGAGACCAAGCATGAACTCTCTTATGGGACAAAAAGGCAACGGGATGTCTTATCCTGATTAACATTCAAAAGTAAGAAGCAAGCATTTCTATTAAAAAAACATGCAGCAAGCATGAACACCCTTGTGGGACAACAAGGCTGTGGGACGTCTAATGTTGATTAACATTTAACAGTGAAGTATGAAGTGGAATGTCATCTGTTAAAAGTAAAGAGACCAAGCTTGAACTCTCTGATGGGACAAAAAGGCTGTGGGACGTCGGATGCTGATTAACATTCAGCGTGATCAACAATCTGTTAAATTCAAGTATTTCTTAAAATAAAACAACCAGCAAGAGATCAGGAAACAAGACTGTGGAGCGTCTGATGTAGACCAACACTGAACACATGAGATTGTACTAATAATTAAGTCAAATTTAAGCTTTTAATTCAATCACTTCTAATGCAAAACCTGCAGAAAACATGACCACCTTTAGTAGGACAACAAGACTGTGGAGCGTCTGATGTAGATCAACACTGAACACATGAGACTGTACTCCTAAATTAAGTCAAATTTAAGCTTTTAATTCAATCACTTGTACTGCAAAACCTGCAGAAAACATGACCACCTTTTGTAGAACAACAAGACTGTGGAGCGTCTGATGTAGATCAACACTGAACACGAGACTAATAATAATTAAGTCAAATTTAAGCTTTTAATTCAATCACTTGTACTGCAAAACCTGCAGAAAACATGACCACCTTTTGTAGGACAACAAGACTGTGGAGCGTCTGATGTAGATCAACACTGAACACATGAGATTGTACTAATAATTAAGTCAAATTTAAGCTTTTAATTCAATCACTTCTAATGCAAAACCTGCAAAAAACATGACCACCTTTAGTAGGACAGCAAGACTGTGGAGCGTCTGATGTAGATCAACACTGAACACATGAACTCTCTTATGGGATGAAAAGGCTGTGGGACGTCGGATGCTGATTAACATTCAGCAGGGCAAAGCACTAAGTATTATGTCAAACTGTTAAATTCAAGTATTTCTTAAAATAAAACAACCAGCAAGAGATCAGGAAACAAGACTGTGGAGCGTCTGATGTAGATCAACACTGAACACGAGACTAATAATAATGAAGTCAAATTTAAGCTTTTAATTCAATCACTTGTATTGCAAAACCTGCAGAAAACATGACCACTACCATTGGTAGGACAACAAGACTGTGGGACGTCTAATGTTGATTAACATTAAACAATTGCTAACTTGGTCCTACCAATCGTGGCTAGTTGTGCATAAATGAGTCAGGGATTTGAGCACTAAGCAGACCTTATGGGTGGGACAACGTGTAATAACACTGTGTCACCATGCAGGAAAGCGCATCTAAAATTTGCTATATTGAAGAAAAAAAAAATCTGAAATGATATTACTGCACAGAAAATCAAACGTGTTGGAAATGACTGATCATCATCCCACAGCAGCCATGAAGCCGGGGCAGCTGCTGGGTCCACGCCCGTAAGAGCACAACATATCCACACATGTATGCAAAAGCGTGGGGATCTGTCTTAGAACTTGAACCACATGAGCGATCACAAGGTCTACACAAGTCCTGCAGCAAAACAGACATTGTCAGCTACTCGTGTCTAAGCAGACCATTTAAAAAAAAAAACAACTAAAGTTGTGAAAATCTACCTGTGTACTGCAACAGAAACATTGTCCAAAGCGAGCTCCGACGTGAGGTTGTTCCTTCCCCCTCCTTCCAGTGCTGCAGCCTCCCCACTTGGACCCAATAAATCCCGGGATGGAGACGCGGTTCTTGTCACCCCTACTTTCCGCTCGCTGGACTGCAATGATGACAGCAGCCGCACCGACGATATATATACTATTTATTTATTATTATTATTATGAGTATGAAACCCCCCCTCCCTCCTCCTTCTCTCAACACGACGACGTGCGCGGGTTCGCGTCCGTCCACGGGTGTCAACATCCGCGGAGAAAGAGAGCGAGAGAAGTGGAGGACAGACGCAGGGACGGAGGGTCTTCACCGCGATACAAAGCCAGACTAAACTCTCCTCCTCCTCCTCCTCCCGTTCTTCTTCTTCAACTGGATCGGATGTGTGTGTGTGAGAGAGAGAGAGAGAGAGAGGATGTGGTTTGCGTGGAAGATGCCGGCCAATGAAGGAGCCACGAAAGAAGAGGGTGGCGTAATAAAAAAAAATAAAATAATAATAATAATAAACAAAAAGAACAATCCCTTTCAATAAAATACGTCTTCCATGGATGTATCCTATAAACCGTCGGGGAAAAAACAACAAAAATCAACATTCGACAACACACAAAAAAAAACTTTTGACACGCTTTGTTTGAAGTAGGTGTAATACCAAAACCTGCCAATAGGGGGATCAGCAGCATGCAGTTCAATGTTAAACATGCACTGACTGCATGTCTCCTATGTGTTATTTCACATTAATAAGGTTAAATCATGCATTGAGTAGTTATTAAAAACTAGTTCTTCGATTTATTCTTTATTTATTCTTCTAATTTCTATATTTTGTACTGTCATACTGTCTTGCACTGAAAATGGAGCTGCTGCAATTTCATTGTACTATATGTAAATGATAATAAGAGCATTCAGATTCTGATTCTTAAGTCTATTAAACACTAGTTAAGTCTATTAAATACTATCTTGGTGTTTGTTGTTAATACTACATGGATTTGTACTCGACACTGATTCTACGAATTCCATTTCTTATTAAGTGAGGCAGACTTTTTAGGGCGAGAGGTAGGGTACACCCTACATTAATACTGTGCTGGCCGTGGGTGCGAGTACAACTCCGTCTCATGGGCTACGCTGGCCTCGGCTCATTCATTCATTCATTTTCTACCACTTATTCTCACGAGGTTAGCGGGGGTACTGGAGCCTATCCCAGCTATCTTCAGGCGAGAGGCGGGGTACACCCTGGACTGGTGGCCAGCCAATCACAGGGCACATATAGACAAACAACCATTCACACTCACATTCATACCTATGGACAATTTGGAGTGGCTAATTAACCTAGCATGTTTTTGGAATGTGGGAGGAAACCGGAGTACCCGGAGAAATCCCACACATGCACGGGGAGAACATGCAAACTCCACACAGAGACGGAATTGAACCCGGGTCACCTAGCTGTGAGGCCTTCGCGCTAGCTAACCAGCCAGGCCTCGGCTCACATAATACACAATACAATACATTCATGTCATGGCAAGGTTTCCGATGCAATTAATTTCCTACGCACACAAATGTGGCCATGGGCGAGCGGGTGTCCTGTGGGTTTCACTTTTGGATTGCTGAGTCTTTGTATTTAATCTATTTTACAAATTGTGTTTGTTATCATTAAAAATGGAGCGGTTGCATTACAATGAGCGTGGGCATGGAATCGTGCCGGGCGCTAGACTCTTCCAAACGTGCCAAAAGAAGGGAACCGTGCGCTCACGCGAGCCAAACATACCATGCTTTAGGTGCTACGTGGGCCCAAGCCGTGTACGGCTGGCTTGGTGCAAGTAGACCCACACATTGACACCTTTGGCCAACTTGGGAGCCAAATTAGCAGATTATTAGCTGAATGCATGTTTTTGGAATGTGGGTGGAGGATGGAGTCGATGAAGAAAACCCACACACGCACGGGTAGAACATGCACACTCCACACAGAGACGTTACCTTAAAGAGTCAAGTCTGGTGCGCTAACTAACTACTTGGCCACGATGTGGCCCATCAGACATATTGTTGCTACAAAACAACACCTCTGCTTTGTTTGTCCAAGAAAAAAAAATGTTTTCCACAGGACTGAACGTCTTCCTGCATGCCAACTCTTAACCGTCCTAGTCCTAAACCACTGCACCCAAAGAGCGATCATGTGTCAAAACACACACCCAGACTGTGTTGCTGGTCTTATTTTTTTTTTTTCTGACAAATGCACTGCAATGTGGCGCCATCATTGAAGTAGTTGTAGTAGTATTTTTTATTTTTAAAAAAAGATTAAAGACACACCTTTTTAATCAGGCTTTTAACTAATATTTTTTAAACTTTTCTTGTGTTTTCATCTTTTTAGTCCTTTTTTATGCTTTTAGACTTTAGCTTTTAACTCCAGTGTTTCCTCAGGGGGGTCCTCCACACTGGGGGCTGTGTCGGGTCTGCTGAGGGGGTGCCATCCTTGGGTCCCTTCGACCCGGCCGGCTGGGGGTTCCTCCCTTTAATGTGGGGGTCCGGGTGCTGGTCCCCCGATGGCACGGCCTGCAGCTCCTCCCAGTGTGGACGGCCCCAAAGGTGGCGTTTCCTTGATCGTCATTGCCATGCCATGTCTCCCTACTGTGTGTGATTGTGTGTGTGTGTTGTGGGTGTGTTGCAAAAAGTTGCAAAACTGAGGCATCCACTGGTAGCAATAGTTGCCCTGTGTATGTGTATTGTTTACCTGTAGTGTGTTAAGTTGCTGTGTGATGCATAGAGAGTAGACTTTGTTGATTAGTTAGTCACTTGGTTGAAACACTTGATTCAGCCGTACCAAATTCTTTGGGGTCTCAACAAGTTTGGTGTGAACACAAAAAAGAAAAAAAAGTGTTGTTCAAGCACTTTTATAGACACAAGATGTGTGACTAAATGACATTGTGCGCTGCTGTCAGCTTGAATCATTTATTTATTGAACTGATTATCTACCTTAAGGGCTGATTTCAGCATAGACATGGTCACCTGATCAATGAAAATACCTAAAATCCAAGTTAGGAGTTAAAATCCAACGGCAGTGCCTGCAAACACAAACAGCCGCACTCACACACACACACACACACACACACACACACACACACACAGACAAACAATAAAATACAAATTCATCCAGTCAGGTCTTTTCTAAACTATGTGTGTGTTTTTACTGCTGCAATTTCCACAACGGAAAACTGCACAAAAATGCTGTTTCACTGACTGAGACAAATCAGGAAATGTGCTTGACAAACAAAATTTGCGAGAGATCGCCAGTTAACAGAAAGGAAAATGGGTTTGGAAAATTGCAATGCAGACAAAAAAAAAAGTAGCCTCATGCATTGAAAATAAGTAGTTGACCAGTTTTGACATGGAAATATAAAATAAGAAGAGGCCTGATTTAACTTTTAACCTCAGCTACTTTAATCACTACTACTGACCGTTGTAGCGTAAAAACTGCAATTCCCTCAGAAGGCCATTGCAGAGCAAGAAGCCAAATGAAACGAGGGTTACACTGCCTGCGAATGCATCACAGTCCATGTCAATGATTTCTCCATGAAACTCACATTTGATCTTGCAGAAAAAGTCCAATATTACAGAAGCTTTCGTTTGGGGTGATACTTTTAGCTTTGTTTGACAGGAAGCCAAAATGAAAGGAAATACAGCTAGAATAGGTGCTCATTCTGCAAAATCTAAAAACTTTTAGATGCTGGTTATTGTGTGTCGCTGCTCTATAGGGGACCACAACTCAATACAATCGGTTGGAAAAATGAGCATAATAAGTCCCCTTTAAGGATGGAAGAGGATTTTGCAAGTTCTGGCTTTCCCTTGGCGCTAATGCTACTAGCCATGACCTCCACTTCTAAAGGCTGGGCTGCACCGTGTTCATTTATGGAGTGGACCGGTGTTTACTGTATTTTCGCCACTATATGGCGCAATTATAGGTCTTTAATTTTCTCAAAAATCAACAATGCGCCTCATGTGTCCTTATGTCAGTACCAAAATCTGTAAAAATGTTGTGCTGTTGTGGTAAGCGCTCCACTTGATTTCATCATACGTACGCTGGCAGTGATAAAACAATCCGACAATATGAGGTAATGCTTACAGTACGTACAACGCTGCCCCAAATTTCGCCGCTACTGTGAAAAAATGAATGAAGAGCTAGCCATCATTCCAGGAGGCGAATTACGTCAGTATCTGTGAATGGATTGTGGATACTTCGGCTAAGTTATCCGCTTAACTGTTATCCGAATTTTGGCGAAAGCTGACATAATTGCTGAACAACCATCTTAAACTTAAAAAAAAACCTTAAACTGTATTATGGAAAGCAGGAAGTGAACAAATGTAACAGTTACTGATTGTAAAAGTACCAGATGGAGGGGTAGGATTCAATAAGCTTTGCTTCTTCCTACTCCTTTTGGACATGTGGAACCGGGAACCGATTATGTGATGCACTTAATTGTAATCTGATGCATGTTCAAATGAAATAAAACCATTACCATTAGCATTACCACCTGGCAACGAGATTGACTCTGACAATGATGAGAGGGAACCCGGCATGTTTGATGGCAAACTTCCCCAGGTGTTCAATTCAGATACAGAAAATGAGGACTTTGATGTATTTGTGGGAGAAGATTCTAGAATAAATTTCAACTAAACTCACTATTTTGCTTCCGTTGCCTTTTTTTTTATGTAGACCATGTACTGCTCAGGGGTTAGCACATACAGTAGTTCACCCCGGAACTATTAAAGTTGATGGTGTGGCCACATGTGTGGATACATGTGTGAGTTGCAGAAAATACTGTATTTTCACTTCTTGTTCCTTACTTTTTTTTTTTTTTTTTTGGGTGGGGCAAATATATGAAACATTACAGTGTATTTCTTACATCAATCAAAATATAACTTTCCATTATTTACATTTGTATTCAACTATCTGATCACAAGCCCAAAAGGAGTAGGCTGAAGCAAAAGCTTATAAATGCCTACCCCTTTTTGCAAGATATAATCATGTTCATGCCACAGTCTTGTTTTCCCCTGTTATTATTATCATTGTAATATTATTATTGTTATTATCATAATTATCACTATTGTTATAATCTTTATCATTATTACCATTATTATTGTTATTATTATCACAATTATTATAATCATCATTAATATTAATTAATTTTCATCATTATAATTGTAACAATTTTTTTGATTTTTTTAAATTTAATTTTATTTATATTCATTCATTCATCTTCTACCGCTTTTTCCCCACGAGGGTCGCGGGGGTGCTGGAGACTATCCCAGCTGTCTTGGGGCGAGAGGCGGGGTACACCCTGGACTGGTGGCCAGCCAATCACAGGGCACATATAGACAAACAACCATTCACACTCACATTCATACCTATGGACAATTTGGAGTGGCCAATTAACCTAGCATGTTTTTGGAATGTGGGAGGAAACCGGAGTACCCGGAGAAAACCCACGCGTGCACGGGGAGAACATGCAAACTCCACACAGAGATGGCAGAGGGTGGAATTGAACCCTGGTCTATTTGATTTATATTTTATATAGACATATATTTTATTTATTTTATTATTTTACTGAATGTATACTTTGTGGGAAACCAGTAGGCCCTCCGCATCGTCCAGTGTAGTGTGTAGTGATACCCCTCCAGTAAAAAGAAAAGAATTCCTTCTCCCTTCCTGCCATTCATAAATCACCAGGTTCAGGCATAGTCTTATGCAAAGTCAAAGGGAAAGAGGGGGTCAAACCACTTGCTGAACGGCAAAGCTAACCCCCTTCGTCATGCCGCTGAGACAACCTATTGAATCCATCCGGTGTGCATTCTTGAAAAGATTTCACAGGAAGCCCACACTCTTCTAAATATACTGTACACACACCAACAGCCACGGAATCAAAGCCAGTGTTTCTGGGCTTAAACTGTTATTCCATGCTATGTTACCGACAGAATGCCTTGGAAACACTTCAGACGCATCGCGACACAACGTGGGGGACCCCGTCTGACACATTTGGACCGCAGCCTCAAAGGATGATGTTTTTTTTTTTTTGGCTGGACGAGGGTGTATTATCTGCCTGCCGTTGAAGAGATTAACTGAGGGGAAACGAGAAACACACGCTTCAAGTTAACGAAGAGCGTTAACGAAGCTTCATCAGGCTGGAGTGATTTATTATCTGCTTTAAAGATATGTCTAAGACAAAAAATGCAAAGCCGACAGCTGGTGGCGTGTGTGTTTTAATCAGAAAAGGCTTGTCATAAATAAAAGGCTATGTTTTGCAGCAGGAAAATTCAATTACCCCTGTCAGCCAGCAGTAATGAGTAACAGCCAGTGCATGCACTCATTCAATTCCAGTGGCCCCCGGGAACCAATGTCTGGATTTTGTTTTAACAACGCCATCTCTCTCTCTCTCACTCTCTCACTGTCACTCTCTCTCTCACTCTCTTTCTGGCCTGTTAAGTGTAGCAAAAACAGTCCAATACAACACTAATTTGACTCTGTGTGCCTCCGCAGATGAAAGCTTGCTTTTATGGTTCATCTGTGTGTCTGGTGGTGGTACCACCATCCGCTACCCCCCCCCCCCCCCCCCTTCTTTTATCATATGTCAAATATAGCACCTGGCTTGAAAGCAGGGTTGATACACTGATGTCAGCATTTTTTTTTTTTTAAAAAGGGGGAATACACAAAAACAAAAGATGCTTCAGAGCTTTGTGATACATTAAGGTACATCACACTTTACACTTGCATGGTTCTACTCTGAAAAGGAGTAGGAAGAAGCAGAGCTTATTCAATCCTACACCCAAGTGTCTAATTCTATCCTGGCTGCTCAGTACAACATGGCTAAAGTGACAATAGACCGCTTTTTCCTCACGAGGGTTGCGGGGGTGCTGGAGCCAATTTCAGCTGTCTTTGGGCGAGAGGTGGGGTACACCCTGGACTGGTGGCCAGCCAATCACAGGGCACATATAGACAAACAACCATTCACACTCACATTTTTGGAATGTGGGAGGAAACCGGAGTACCCGGAGAAAACCCACGCATGCACGGGGAGAACATGCAAACTCTACACAGAGATGGCAGAGGGTGGAATTGAACCCTGTGAGGTCTGCGTGCTAACCACTAGACCGCCGTGCCGCCTGACAATAGACAGACAATTGTAATTCCAGAAGAGTCAGTTGTGTTCCGTCTCCAAATGAAGTCCTCTCATATCACAGGCACGCATCATCAGAGTAGTTTTACTATATTGCGGTTAGCTAATTTTTACACTTTTATGGACTGCTAAGACGTTAAAACCCAAGATGCATTAAAAATGGGTTACTTTATTGGTTTAGTATTTTGTGCTGTTTTATTATAGCAATAATGTTCACTTTTTTACACTTGTATGAAAGACAATATGAATGTTGCTACTTAAAATATTGCCGACTTGTCTTGTTTTATGAACTGCGTTCTACAACCCGCTATTGTATAAAAAATATGCACTTCAGATGTTCATATCTTGTATAAATGTCTTCCCTTTTGATTCATGTGATTAAGTTCATTATGACATTTTTGCAGAGCTGTTAGAAATGAGAATTAATTAAGTATCTATCAAATACATTCATTCATTCATTTTCTACCGCTTATCATCACGAGGGCTGCGGGGGTGCTGGAGCCTATCCCAGCTGTCTTCGGGTGAGAGGTGGGGTACACCCTGGACTGGTGGCCAGCCAATCACAGGGCACATATAGACAAACAACCATTCACACTAAAAATTTATTCTATTAAATACACACTACCTCAATTGTTTATGAATTAAAGATGTTTAATAAGGTTGTTATTTTTATATTATTTTGTCTTAGTTTTGTAGTCATAGTTAAGCGGTGAGGTTATGAGGTTAAGCGGTATAGACCGATCCCGTCTACCGATCTACCGATCTACCGTCTACCGATCATGCCACAAAAAACGTCTCACTGAAGTGCAACTTTAGATTGGTGCGGCATTTGGGGGGGGGGGGGGGGGGGGGGGGGGGGGCGAACACTTGACTGGCGATGTGATCATCCGTCAGGCCCCGGTCCCAACCCACTGTACTTGCAAGTGTGTGCAAAATTTGGCCATGAGTACCGCCTTAGTAGAGCTTTGGGAGGATGCAGGCAGTGTTGGGCTACAGACGACATCAGGAATTAAGGTTACACTGTAGTTCCCACATGAAAACAGAATCATACATCCATTTGACCCACTTTGGTCTCATTGGACGCTTAATACGTTTGTTGCTTTAACAGGCAAAAGCTCTCATTTGAATGAATAATTCAGAATGAATTACTGCATATTACATGGAAGCACGGCCTCATCTTTGACTACCATGCTTAAATTTTAAGAGGGCAACGATCATGTACTTTATTCATTTCCTTTTTTCACCAGAGGATTTATCCTACTTGCCTTTTAAGAAGGAGTCATCTGCCAAATCACACCGGTTAGACTTGACTTAAGTATGGAAGACACGGCGCTGTGTCAATATCATCGTTCTTGCGAAACAATGATGATATTTAGGACAGCGGTCGTCTAAAACCAACTGCCGTGTTATTGTCCATTTTAAGATGAATGAATACTCAAGTTAAAAATGTCACTGGCTCCATGAAGAAAAGCACCCATGCATCAAGGAGTGTCTTTTGGGTTCCTGCGTGTTCTACATTTGACCTCTTCCTTATAGCGCCCCCCCCCCCCCTTCCCTCCCTGCATGCTGACGGATGATAAACAGGGAAAGGTTGAGGTGACTCCCCAGCTTAAGTCACATCTGATTAAAAGAGCTTTGTCGTGTCCGGCATAGCGGCCAACTACTCGATCTGAGGTGAAATTTAACGAGTCGTGCGACACTAACAAGGCATCGTAAAACATAACTAGTAGTTAATGTGTTTTCAACTGCGGCACCGTGTTTGCCATACTTATTTTACGACGTGAGACGGAGAGAGAAGGAAACTTTCCAACTATGGTGGCGGCAGCATCTGTTCTGGAAAACATGGATTAGGCGAAATCCAAAAGGAGGCCAGCCCTGTTTAGAGGAGGTCTTCTTCTCCCTGAGCATGAATATTGATGAAAATGGCTCTCAAACACCTTGAGTGCTAAACAACTGTTAACCCTTGCGATGTTGCATCGCTGCCCCTTAGACGGTCGACAGCTAGCGTTGTCACGGGATATTGCAGCATTATTAAGCTGTATTCAAAGCTGCCATACAAACAAAGGGGAAAGACTAGCAAGCACCGTGCTGTCATTTGGCACCATACTGTCCAAGCAATCTATTAGTTTTTGCTTGATAACCAAATACGACCATCTGGTCATCAGCTGTTGAGAGCAGGGCTGGAAGGCGAGAATATGGCCATTGAAGTCGCGTGCAGAGGATGTTGATTATTTCTCCATAGGAAATTATGTACTGTCCATAGGAATAACCAATTCCAATGTCATTGGAATTTTACTTTTGAAGTATGTTTTACTTAATTTATTAATCTGCAGATGAATAAGTTAAGTAAAATATATTTAAAGTATGTAAGTTAAAAAAGTAGTAAAAACCCAGAAATCAGAAAAAAGTTGCATATATCTGATCCACATTTTTTTCACTTCTGATTCCGAGAACAGAATGTGAATATCCACCGATATCACCTCGTACATCGGTACGGGACAAAAAATTACAAAATGTAAAAAATTCAACAAAAAACAAACAAAAACAAAAAAAAACCTTAAACTGTATTATGGAAAGCAGGAAGTGAACAAATGTAACAGTTACTGATTGTAAAAGTACCAGATGGATTTGTATTTCCGTTGTTTACCACAAGGAAGTGACAAAACCCCACCTGACAACATCATTCCGCCCAATACGACTGGCCGAGAAACAGGAGTTCAGAACATTCATAGAGAAAATCTTCCATCCCAAGTCGGCATACAAATGAAGCTGTAATTGGTAAGAAGAGAAAGCTCACCATCTCCACTTATCTCGTAGACAGACCTGAGATGAATACAAAAATGCTGTGCGTTCACCAGAGGAGGAAAGAAAAGTGACAGGCAGATAATTAAAGCTGACCCACCGAAGGCAAACAGAGAGGAAAGTGTATGGTATTAAAAAAAAAAAAAATGCGAGAAGAAAGCGCGAGCGGAGCAGACAAGCAGGGAGGAGAAGGAGGAGGAGGAGGAGGAGAAAAGGCCAAGTGTATCAGGCTGAGCGCTCATTATCACCAGCATATTGTGCTGCGTAAGAGTAATGGCAGAGGACGCAGCCATCTCACAGCCACCAACAAAAAAATAAAAGGCCAGCTTTTATAGCCTTGCTCCTCATTTTTTAAACTGTCCTGCAGTGTTGGAGCCGTTTTTGTTTCTTCTTGAAGCACAATTCATGTCGAGTAGAGAGAACCCATGCTCAAAGGCGACAATGATCATTCAAAGCAACCACTGTGAGATGGCACTGCTCTTTCCTCTCTTACAGTGGAGGCTCCCAATTTACACCTCTATTAACACTAAGGATCGACCGATATATCGGGACGATATTTGAATCCTTTACTTGAATCGGTATCGGCTGATACGCGCGTGGGTGCGCTCTCTCCGAGCATTCACTGCACCGAGCGTCTCACTGCGGAGGAGCACATCCATGCCAGATAGAACTTAAACTACGACAAAAATGCTTTGCACATGGTTGAATATTTATCCCTTTTAAAGGGAAAAATATTTGTTTAAACTTGAGACCTGGAATATTTGTTATCATTATCATTTTTTGCAAGTAAATTGAGGGAGAAAAAAACAGTATCGGCCATAAATATCAGCCCAAGCGAAATCAGCCATCGGCAAAGTGATGGAAAAAAATCGGTATCGGCCCGAAGAAAACCATATCGGTCGTTCCCTAATTAACACGCATGTGTGCCAACAAACGCATGCCTCTCTTATTCGTGCTGTGGGTAACCCCCTTATGTATTTGGCTTATGGCTTATTACTTACACATGATGGCAGTCGTTAAATTAGAATTATTATGAGCGGTCAGCATCAAGCTGAATTATACACCTTTGCATGTGCTTTAAAATGTTAATATATTCTGGTTCTTTGCGTTGAATTGTATTTCGGGTGTTCTAAGAATTCATGAGAACATTCATTCGCATGAGCCCCACTCTCGCCCACATCCGCACGAGCATGCTAAACTAACCAACTAACCAACTTCTGCCGGTATTCCTCGCCATTTCATTTCATTCTGTTTAGGGGGCTGTTTGCCGGGGAAGTACCCCCACCACACCCCACACCCCACACGAACGTTCCTTCTCCTCATGATGACAACGTTCATTCACGTTATGTCCATTTCCATCCATCTTCTATGCTGCTTATCCTCACAAGGGTCACTATTATGCTGGAGCCTATCCCAACTGTCTTCAGGTGAAAGGCGGGGTACACCCTGGACTGGTGGCCAGCCAATCACAGGGCATATATAGACAAACAACCATTCACACTCACATTCACACCTATAATTTGGAGTGGCCAATTAACCTAGCATGTTTTTGGCATGTGGGTGATGATGCAACTGTACAATAGAGGAGATCATGTCTGGTGCATGTTTCATTCTTTTGAAAAATGTTTTTTTCTCATTTTAAGCATTACACAGGACTTTCCTGTCCCACGTGGCGGTGTTGCATCAAAGTTTTTGGAAACTTGGCTACCTATTTATGCTGAGTAGATCATGTACCTGGCCGGACCTGAGGGGAAGCTGAAATTGCTCCTGGATGGATTAACACCAGGTTATATATTCTTCTTTGCAAACCTTGCAAAAGTCAACATAAGGTATCCCTAGCGACGCAGGTCGAGCTCACATGGCTATGTTTGTTTGAACAGAATAGAAATCTGGCAACAGAAGAGGCCGAGCCTCACTGGGGAACACATCAACATGCACAAACTATTAACAGGAGCATTAACTCAAACACAAGTGCCAGGATGGGGTCTTTGTGGCAGTGCTTCCTGTGGCCGTAGGCTAGGGCACCTCTCCATGTGGATGAACTGGATATGTGTTTTTATGCACTTACACCCTCAGTGCTCTGACATGCCTTTATATGACAAAATCACAGGAATACCGTTCTATAACTATAAAACTATAAAATCAATCTTCACTCGCTAAATGTACTGCAAAAAAGGCCAGTAAGGATAATTCATAATGCCGCCTACAGAGAACATACTAACTCCTTATTTCTAAAATCACAAATACTTCAACTTGCTGATATAGTTCATCTTCAAACAGCTAAAATAATGCATAAGGCTAAAAATAACCAATTAGCTAAAAATGTCATCCAATACTTCTCTACAAGAGAGGAGAAATATGATCTCAGGGAAGAACTACATTTGAAACACTTATATGCTAGGACTACGTTAAAAAGGCAAAAAATTAAAAAAATGTAAAAAAAACCTTAAACTGTAGTGCGGAAAGCAGGAAGTGAACAAATGTAACGGTTACTGATTGTACCAGATGGAGGGGTAGGATTTAATAAGCTTTGCTTCTACCTACTCCTTTTGGACATGTGGAACTGTGAACTGATTATGTGATGCATTCAATTGTAATCTGATGCATGTTCAAATGAAATTAAACCATTAACATTATTTTGACCCAGCATTTGGGTTGAATATTTCAACTCATCTACTGGGTTAAAATGAACTAACCCAATGTTGGGCTTATAAGTGATTCATTTTCAACCCAGACTTTTTTTTTTACTAAATACGTACCTCCGCCCCACGCTGTTGAGGAATAGCGCTTGAGAAACATTGAATTTGACATATTTCGGTATATCTTTGACATCACAAACATATTTTGAAGTACAAATACATGACAGTAGTTCAAAAGTGAAGACACAGGTGTCGCATTGCAATAAGCAACAATATACCGTATAGTATACATTTATCAAAATACAGTAGATATCCAAGCAGTGCAGGGTGATGACTGCCCAGCAGCTTGGATCAGCAAAGCTCCAATCAGATGACTCCAGACTGTTGACTGTTGACTATGTCAACATGGCGGCCCCGTCACTCATGAAAGGAGCGCAGTTTTCACTCAAAGCTAAGCCGCAGCGCAAACATCCCCCACACGGTTGCCTCTTACCTGCGACTCTGCTGGCTCTGTAGTCTTTGTACATGGCAGACACACCGCCCTCTTGTTGGATTCCAGCTTCTTTGGCTTGCTTCTAAAAAAGACAACAAATGTCTGATGAGTCGCTGTTTGCTCAGCTCATAGAAGACGCCACCGAGATAGGCGCCCGACTCTGCAACACAGTGTATACATCCCGAGAGTCACGGCGAAGACGCCCGACTGTCACAATAAAAAGGGCTTTGCCTTGTGAGAAGACAAAAGAGAATATAATTCATCGGCTCCTCCAAAAGGCACGACCTCCCTTGCTATGTGGAGCAGAAGCTCATCCGAGTCAGGAGGGCTCCGAGGCCCCCACTGACGGTGCTATTAGCACTCCAAGCTGAGTGGGGGTCAGTGAAGGGAAAATACAAAACTGTCTGGCACAAGAATACTGTAATGCATTTCATTCCACCAAGAGGGCCCCAAAGGGTGACATGATGACTGCGGTAATTGGCTTTCTCTGGCTATGATAATCTGCATCAGTCATAGCATGCCAACACAGTTCTCAGGCCACTAAGAAGGTCGCAGTGATCCTCAGACCTCGTCCCACTCTGCCGGCAGCAGGCCCACGACTGGTACTGAAAAAATGAATTAACATGCACGAAGCAAGCGCACACTGCTTTATACCAGCCGCAAAGGTCCCGCTTTAGACTATTTTTCACCATTTTAAATACGTCTCAGAAGGTCCCGCAAAACCGTGCAGCACAACATCTACCCTTGAAGCTGGAATTTAGACAATTTAAAAGTTCTTTTAGTAAGCCCTACTGGGAACAAACTGTTTTGTGTGTCTGTAGTTGAAATGCTAATGTTTGCCGCATTAGCATTAGCAGAGTGTGTCTCCAAGAAGCGGGATTTTGTACATAACGCACTTTTTCCATAATCAAAGTTGGATTTTTATACGCCTCACCTTTTGTATGATTTGGTTTTCCTCACAATTAGTCAAAATTGAATTTGTTTCCGTACAGGATTAAACTCGTTTGTGATGAAATCGAGTGCCCAACCAAATGTGTTGGTGACTCACTGTTTGTGCATTTTTACTGAGTGCAGTCGCAAAGTAAACAGCCATGGGGCCAAATAAAGTTGCAAGTGCCAGAAATACAGGGCTCGACAATAACGATGTACCGATGACCCGGGGCAAGTTAAAACAAAATTGGGGCAAGTAAATCCAATCAGTGATATTCCCGTCGGGCAAGTGCACTTTGGCATGCCATACTGCCAAGAGTTTTTTTTTTTTTTTATGCGGTTCTTGTTGGATGTTGGTAAAACACGGACTGCGTAATTCCGGTGGTAATTTGCAAACCAATCCTTGCAAATCTTGAAATGGACCAATCAGAATCGTTTATTTAGACCGTGGTCCACAGTCCGCGTTTTACCCACACCCGTTCTTGTTCGCAATCAACCAATAAACGATCGTTTGACTAGGAAAACATCTATCATGGCGTCCCTGCCAACATGGTCTAATTCTTCAACAACTCATTTATGACTCATGTAATTTACTATTTAATAAGAACAATGTTTATTCAATCAGGAATGTACTTTTATTTATCAAAGCAAAGTGCCTTGACAGTCTCTTGACAATCCAGATTTCCATGCAACGTCATGATCTATGTAGGAAAACAACCACAAGAAATGATCATCATTTCATCTTTATTTGAGATTCTCATGTGATGCCACAAAAATGAGATGATATCATTATGGCAGTCTTTTCATTTTACATGGGGCAAGTTGGGGCAAGTAGTTCTCACCTTAAGGATTCCCCATGGGCAAGTCATTTTTGTTTTTAATGTAGAGCCCTGAAATGTGGTCCAAAAGTTTAGAAACACTATAGAATTTGATCCCGCCAGGATGTACAGGAAGTCGGCATCGACAATGAGTTCCATCCATTCACATTATGGTCCGAACACCAGCCCTCTTGAAGCTGCAATGTTTATTATTTTACATTGTTTTTGACAGCTATTCTCAATAAAAAAATTTATTTGTATTAAAATTGGGTGCATTGGATTTACATTATTTCCTGTGGGAAAAATTGTGTCTGGTTTCGTCAACCCTTTTTCAACCAATTCCATTTTTGTATCCAGTTGAGGAGGACCGCAAACAAGATACGAATACAAGACATTTAAATAAAACAGTACAGGAAGAAGGCAAAACTACTACCACATACACTTTCACACGTTCATCTCTCCCTATAAAAAAAGGTATTAAATAGGATTAAATAAGATCAGCTTCTTCCTACTCTTGTTGAAGTGACTCAGTGTAAACGTGATGTTCTGCATTGTAACTGTTAAGCATTTCTGCATGTATTTGAGCACATTACTCATCTTGATGAATGGACGAGGCAGGACACCCATGTCATGCTGTGATGAGAGGAGCCCCCCCCCCCACTCTGTTAGAAGAGGCTTGTCGGAGAGTCAAGCGGCCCCTCTAGTGATGGAGTGAAATAGCACCCCATCACGGCTCCCAGTAGGCCCATTCATCTTCAGTCTCCACAGCGCGGACTGCGAGAACTCAAGGAACTCTGCGGTGTCGGATTAATCATACCAACTTCACAAGAATCCATCTGAAGACTTAAGAGGCGGCTCTTGTATACCTGTTCTTCAAAGTACCGCTCCCTTTGCCTGCATCGTCACCGTGACAGAGTGCCTTATCGCCCACACAAGGGTAAAGAAAAGAGGGCTGGCTGTTCTTCTCAAGCATATTCCCAACATGTTTATTCTCCTGCATCATACATATGATTACATATAGACTTGCATACTTTGTATTGTACATGTACGCAATAAGAGCCAAAACCTTTGCAGGGTGCAGGAAATGGTAATGGTCATGATATAATTTCATTTGAACATGCATCAGATTACAATTGAATGCATCCCATAATCAGTTCCCAGTTCCACATGTCCAAAAGGAGTAGGAAGAAGCAAAGCTTATTAAATCCTACCCCTCCATCTGGTACTTTTACAATCAGTAACTGTTATATTTGTTCACTTCCTGCTTTCCTAATATAGTCTAATTTTTTTTTTTGTTATTATTATTTTGTATTTTTATTGATTAAATCAAAGTGAGAAGCAATTGCAACAATAGCAAACAATATATTGTATTTATGTATAATTAATTCATGACCCATTGCATAATATACAATTTATCATGCATTTATTTATACATTATGCTGTAGTGTTTCATGATACTTACTTTATTAATACATTTTTTAAGCCCGTAATCATTAACTAATTGTAAAAAAAACAACCTTAAACAGTACTATGGAAAGCAGGAAGTGAACAAATGTAAGAGTTAGTGATTGTAAAAGTACCAGATGGAGGGGTAGGATTTAATAAGCTTTGCTTCTTCCTACTCCTTTTGGACATGTGGAACTGTGAACTGATTATGGGATGCATTCAATTGTAATCTGATGCATGTTCAAATGAAATAAAACCATTAGCATTAATTTATTTCTTTATATATCATTATATATATATATATCATCATGTTAGTGTATTTTTATCACTACATAAGCTACCGATCTACTGCTACACATTCTCTCTGTTATTTTCTCTCCTAATTAGAAAGTTTTTCCCATACATTTATCCGTAGCGGCCCACCACCGAAGTATTTGGACCGCCACAAATAGATTTGGCACTACCCTCGTTCATAAACACGTTATAATTTGACCGTGTGTGAAAGCAGCTTCTCGTGACAACGCTGTAGACGCCTCATATGCTCATGGGCTGCCAGAAAATAATAAGACGCAGCAGGAGGGATCCGTGCTGCCAACTTTGTGGGTATTTAGACCCATTTAGATTGTCTTTTTCAAAACAAGTGACAAATCTAACAAGTGTCTTGTTGGACACTTTTGGATTTGACATGTATGATCTAAAGCAAAGATCAATTATACTACTAGAAATCTAAACTAGTACATTATGTTTATGACTATTTTCATTAATATGAGTATTTGTTTATGTTTTACACATATAGTGTCCCCTTGCAGGGGATCGGTTCTCAAAATAGCCCGGAATAAGTAGAATCTGCGATTTAGCCAACCTTGTTTACGGTTATTATAGACGTTTTAAAGCTCTAATACACTTTATACAATACACTTCATATACTTTTATCAGACAAGCATTACCATTTTCTCACATTTTTAACCCTCAAAGTTCAAATTTCATTGGAATTTTAATGATCAATTTATTAGTTTGGACAAAAAATTTTAAGTGACCACGGGCATTCAATCCTCTGCTGCCCTTCGTCCCGGTTGTAGCATTAGTTAGTTGTAGCATTTTTGTATCCTTGTTCAAACATATCGCTTCTGCCATCCTCTTCCTCCTCGAAGCAAAGATGCATTTAAGTGGTTAGCTGCTGCATCTTCTTATTCTATTGTTTATTGACGGTGAGCAAGCAGCACAGGCATTTAGTTACAGTAGTTCACCGATAGATCGCTATAATACACCATAATGATGCAGAAAACTGCACTTCCAAAAATCAGGTTAACAGTGACTCCACGGACTGCGATGTAGCAAGGGAACACTATATAGCAACCGTTCATAAATAAAGTGGCAATAAAAACAATTTCACATTATTGCTCATTAGTAGTGTAGACAACCTGAGTACCGGTAATATGTCAAAATAGCTACGTAGCATTTGTGAGACACACAGTTCATGTATTGCGTTCAGTTAGCATTTGCTATCAAACATTACCAATATGATGATGCAAAACACAATGCAGCTCAAATCAACAATCAACATATTTTAAAAGTTTCGGCATTGGGGACATTTTCAATTCATCCTGAACTAATGAAGACCTGGTGTTAAGGACACAAAGCAAAGCCATAAAAAATACAGTTTTTCTATATCTCTAGCCTCTACAAGTGAACGGATACCTTTTGTTATAGAAATAGGCATCTTACTGCTGAGTTCATCTGTAATCGGAACAACAGAAGTTGCATCTCCGTGTGTAGCTTGAGACGTCTGTTTACCATTTAATCTTTGCCGCGGGGGAGCAACAGCGAATCAGGAGGGAAGCATAATGTCAGCTGACTGATGTCATACGGCATCTACAAAGTGACGTTTATGTGGATGACCCAAACCACCGTAACAATCGACAATCGGTAGCTTGTGATCGACATCATGGGAACCCCTCATCTAAAAGCGCTCACACCGTCATCGCTTGTGACGTTAACCTTTAGATGCATAAGTGGGTCAAAAATGACCCGGTCAGGTTGTTTTCTTGAAATAGCTTCGTAAAGAAAATTTTGTATCATTTCATATTCCAGGTATTCCGCAAAAAACATGTTTTTGGTATCATGCCGTTCACATTTTTAACTTATCTTTTATACATTTTAAGCCATTTTTGTTTTTGTGTTACTACCCCAACCTTCCATAAGTGAGTCAAAAATGACCCGGTCAGGTTGTTTTCTTGAAATATCTTCGTAAAGAAATTTTTTTATCATTTCATATTCCAGGTATTCCTAAAAAAACATGTTTTTGATATCATGCCGTTCACATTTTTAACTTATCTTTTATACATTTTAAGAAATTTTTGTTTCTGTGTTACTACCCCAACCTTCCATAAGTGGGTCAAAAATGACCCGGTCAGGTTGTTTTCTTGAAATATATTTGTAACGAAAAATTGTTATCATTTCTTATTCCAGGTATTCCTCAAAAATCATATTTTTGATATCATGCCATTGACATTTTTAACTTACCTTTATGCAACACACAATGGACCCTCACATTTTCTATTGTTGTATGGGGTCATTTACTTTTTCAAAGATGGTAAAAAATGAAGATGTTTCTAACATGAAATCATTCTTGTGTGGTCCTAAATATAATATTAAATATCATACAAGTGATTATTCCTAACCAAAATGGCAAATTTGGCATAAAAAATGCATTGATTCTAGTATGGGTGATTTTTGAGCCACTTATGGAAGAGTGGAGGATCCAGTCACTCGTGCATCTGAGGGTTAACAGAAAACAGTTCATATGTATTTTTGTTTTGTTTTCATGTTTTTGGTTCACTTTCAGTCTCCTCCTGCAGCGACCATGAAAATTCATGCAAATTGGATGATGTCATCATCTAGTCCCCCAACAGTAATCATGAGATGTTCCTTAATGTAACATGTTAATCGTGTCTGAAACCAATAAAGCCATGACCGTGAAGCATGTACATAATATAAGGTACCCATATCTCTTGAACAATTATGCCTTGGGTTTATTTGTTGTAAATGTTCACATCCCTGCATTCATATAGCCAATATCAAAACAGATAAGACATTTTGATTATGGGGATATTGTAAAATCTGCATCTGTGCCAACTGGGAGGCTACCTGTCACAATCCATGTTGCTCAAAGTATGTAATGTTCAGGACACGGAGGCCAGAGGGGGCTGAGAAGGATGGGGGCGAAGGGGGTCACGTAAGCACTGGCAGAAAAATGCTGAGCACAAAAACAATTTTACATAGCTAGAGGACAAATAGAGTACAATTCCTTATCTTGAAATAAGAATACACTGAGGGGAAAACAACTTTCTGAAGGTGGAAAAGACCCAAATCCACATTGCATACAATACCGACTTCTCCCGTTCCACACACGTTTTTCCACTCTGTAGCACCTAATTGGCTAAACTAAGCTAATTGTTATACAGATGCTTTTCCACTTGCAAAAGCACTCAAGGGCCACTTTAGCTTTTTAGATGCACACTTACACTAGACCGTTCGTACCCTGCTGGACTTGGGGGAGATCCCCCCCTCCCTCCCCTGATCCCTGCTGGCATGCACTCACACAAGCATTCACGCTACTGCTCGTTTGCCTGTCTCATCACTTCCAATTCTGTTGCTTTACTGCAATTTCCCTGGCTTCTGCATTATTATGAGTTCTTCTACAAATGACAAATACAATGTTATCCTGGATGCTGCTGTAATACGCAACACCTCGGTTTGCATATCACACCCTCGTTATATCACTTATTTTTTCAAATTCAAAAATCAATAAATGATCAGTGATATTGGAAAACATTGACAGACAGGTTATATGTAGTATTCTGGTCACTCAGCATGACACAAAACATTGAGGAGACAAGACATGACATAGCTGCATGGAGTTAGACATGTCCACAACGTTATCCACCTGTTCTGTGTGGAAGTGGTAATTTTTTGACTTTTTTGCATTTAAATAATACATGCAAATAAATGCAAAGAAGTCAAAAAATTACCACTTCCACATGGAACAGGTGGATAACACACTCAATTTGAAAACACTTTAAGTTTCAAATGATTGAATTGGAGATGCTCGGTAGTTCGCCGAGTAGTTTGCTATGCTAGCGGCAGATGTCTTTTGTCAGTGCAGTGATCCCGAAGCCTGGGCAATGTGACGTAAAAAAGGATAATTGAATGTGAAATTGACTAGGGTGTCTGGGGTATGCTATCCCAGCTGACTTTGGGTGGGAGGCAGGGGCACACCCCGGACTGGTCGCTAGCCAATCGCACGGCATATAATGTACAGACAAAAGAACCAGTAGCCACGTTTACATGAGGAGTTTTTCTCTTTCCGAATGGAATCTTTCCGAAAGCAATGGTATACATGGAAAGGAATATTCCAATTGCGTGTCTACATGTGCTGCTATAATCAACCAGAATAGTCAATGGGGCATGCCCAGTAAAACGTAAACAACAACATCACGTGATACCAACTTCCTTTGAGTTTTCTTTCACTTGTTGGAATAACTCCGTATTGCCAGTTTTTCCTTCGTCCAGTCTTGAAATTTAGTTTGAATCAAAAACAAACTTTCCTTAGCAGTCCAGTGCCGATTGCTCGCCTCCATTTTTTTTTAAATCGAAGAACGTCTGGAGCTGCGTGTTACGTCATATCTCAGCATTCGCTGAAAGAACGCACCCGGGAACAGGAAAAGATAAAAGTTCAATCTTGCTAATATTTTATAATTAAGCTCGGCACATGTTTTATATAGATATGTATTTTCTTTTTTAATAAAAGTGGACTTGTGAATGGCGTATAGAAGGGTTTAGATTCTGTTCCACAGATGGCGCTAATGCACACCAAAGCTGCTTGCCAACCGCCAATAAACAACAGAAGAAGAAAAACACCAGGAAGAAGAACACAGTCTGACAACTTTCCGTTTGAGCGGGTAGAAGATACCTCAATCGGATTGGGGAAAGGAATATTTCACCCCTGGGAATCCCATTATATGTTCATTCGGATTGGCACTTTTCTTTCGGAATGAGGTGTATACAAAGGTTACATTCTTTCCGTTTCAGCAAATAACCCAAATGGAAATGGAAAATTTGGGTCCATGTAAACGTGGCTATTGACACTCACATTCAAACCCATGGAGATACAGTGCAGGGCAAACATGCTTTGTTATGATATGGTGGTGATTGAACAATGCAAAAAAAAAAAAAAAAAGTATTGAGTGCACCTCATCTTTTAAATGCGACTCCCTCCAGAGAATGTGTCATATTGTATCCACTTTGCTGCAACGCTGAATTTGCTTGATACGTACTTGATACTTGCTGCCCACAGTCTACGTTTGGGAAAAAAATGGTTCCCTTGCAACAGCCAACAACGTTGGCGTAACACATTCAGACCCAAAGACTAGGACGAGGTGGGTGATGATGATGATGATGTTATCATCGGTCGGATTAAAAATCCGCTGTGTTATTAGTGTATCATGCCCATTCGGAAAAGTAAGATTAAAAGGGAACGTCTGAAAGGTGATAATAATTACACAGTCAGCTTCATCCTGTCTTGCAAAAAGTCAAAGCTATTATATCTATTAATACTCATTAATACTTTTTAAGGGACGGCACGGCGGCCGAGTGGTTAGCAAGCAGACCTCACAGCTAGGAGGACCAGGGCCATCTCTGTGTGGAGTTTGCATGTTCTCCCCGTGCATGCGTGGGTTTTCTCCGGGTACTCCGGTTTCCTCCCACATTCCAAAAACATGCTAGGTTAATTGGCCACTCCAAATTGTCCATAGGTATGAATGTGAGTGTGAATGGTTGTTTGTCTATATGTGCCCTGTGATTGGCTGGACACCAGTCCAGGGTGTACCCCGCCTCTCGCTCAAAGACAGCTGGGATAGGCTCCAGCACCCCCCGCGACCCTCGTGAGGAAAAAGCGGTAGAAAATGAATGAATGAATGAATAATACTTTTTAAATTAGGGGCAACTGTTTGAGCGGAGTATAAAATCGAAATAAATGGCTCAGCTCTGGAGTCATGATTGGGCGACAGGAGAGCATGATGTGGAAACGGGGTGTAAACACTACAGGTATGTGTAATTGTATTTTACGGTACAGTACACCTTTAATGAGGAACAGGAATCGTAACCGCCTCTACTCCGGAAATGAATACTTGAAATCAGCAAGTATAGGATAGGATAAAATACGACAAAAGCAGCGTGCCAACATTGTTCAGTAGAAATTCCATGATTCTGTTCACGTGAAAATCGTAGGGATCTACTCTTAACTTAAAATCTGAACAAAGTATCGACATTGAACAGGAAGAAGTCCAGCTTTCTTTCCTTCTTGTCCTGCAAGTCAAACAACTTTTCTATATTTCTGGCCCAAATGACTGATGGATTTTTAAACTCTCTCTCTCTCTGCATTCCACTGGAGCTATTAAGTGGTCTGCTGGAGCGAAATGACTTGTACTGTTCCCAGAGTACCACATTAGGCTCAGCAATTCCCTCTTGCTATTATCTCAGGCCACTGTGACAAAGTTAATTTCTTGCAAGACAAGCACAAACATTTTGGAAAAATAAAATCAGAACAAAAAGATGATGCAATGATATTTGTGAAAATGGTCACACTGGTGATCTAGTGGACCACACAGTTAAAAGAGAGCCTACAGGAAGAGTCCATAAATCATGATTTGGTCCAAAAAGCAATGTAGAGATAATCTCGAAGGTTGAAAAGCATGTGGCGAAGTGAACACAGATCTAAACGGATGCGTCCCTAAATCTACTCAAGTCCCTCCTGGGTTGAATCTGCATTATTACTGATCTTATCTGAGATTAAATGGATAAATCTCAACTTTATATTCCAGGTGACGGCCTGGGGGACTCAGATATCTGGCGGCACTGTGCCAACCCAGCCTACCTGCTGCGGTTCGCCGCTGCTTTACTCTAATGCAGCAACCGCCTCGGTTCAACTGTGCACAGTGGAACCTCCAGAGATAAAACCTCCTGAGGTGGTACAATTCGGAAAGTGACCATCACGTAAGACCAAATACCAAACATGCTCAGGGAAGGAGAATCTACACCACAGGTTACATGAACTGGAGCGTGTCCCAAATGGAGGGCTGGGTTTTCAGCGCCGTACCAGCAGTGAGGTAAATTATGATGCTTAAATTTAGGGAGTTGTGTCGACATGCTTAGGCGGGGGTGCCCAAACCCAATGGTCGCATTCTGAAAAATCAAAGAATATGGAGGCCAATACTGGCTCTATTGGTTGGCTTTATTACATAATATTTTGACTTTCAATCATAATATTATGATAATTGAAAAAAAAGGTCCTTAATGCTTCTAAAATATTTTTTCCCTCATATCTTTTTCATTGATTTTCTACTGTTTATCCTCATGACCCTCACACCCTGGACTGGCGGCCAGCCAATCACAGGGCACATATAGACAAACAACCATTCACACTCACATTCATACCTATGGACAATTTGGAGGGGCCAATTAACCTAGCATGTTTTTGGAATGTGGGAGGAAACCGGAGTACCCGGGGAAAATGCAAACTCCACACAGATAATGTTCGAGGGTGGAATTGAACTCGGGTCTCCTAGCTGTGAAGCCTGTGCACTAACCACTCCCCCGCTGTGCAGCCATATAATGACTTTATTCTTGTAAAATTACAACTTGTCATTGTTACTATATATCTTTACTCTCCTAATATTTCATTATTCTCATAAAATTCTCCCTTTTTTCTTTGCTGGGTTTTTTTTTAGCCTTCCTGTTTAAATGTACAGTATTTTTAGAATGTGCCAAGGGACCTCAGTATGGACACCCCTGTGGTTAGGTTAGCTTTTGTGCCGTGCTTGAAACCTGCGTTGTGCACATTAATTTCAGCAGTGGTGCCAAGCTGACAAATGAGTGCCGGCATTTGGTCTCTTCTCCGGGCACAGAAGAGGGGGTCAGCTGTATCTGCGGTTCAGAAGGCAGTGGATGCGGCTGGAGGGACCCAGCAGAGGTGGGCAGACATGCTTTTCATTCACGTTTTCAGTTAATAATGTGAGAAGACTAGAAATAAATGCATTGTAAAATACAAAACACGAGGTGTGGATACCAGCATTTTGTTCATGTTTTTGTAAAACAAGCATATTTGGCTTTGTTTGGCTTTAAATTAGCTATGTAAATAAACGTTACAAGAAAAATCCTTGGTGACCCGTAATATAGCCAGTTGTACATTTAAACATTTACACTACATGTATGTGATTAGTATTGATATCAGCCGATTTTACTCATGGAGAATCGGAAACGGTATCGGCAGAATAAAACCCTGATCGGAACATCCCTCGTGCTCGTAATACAGCCACTGCCATCTTGTGTTCGATCAGACATGGCTGTGACGACCATGTGCTTTTTCGAGCCTTTGAATGTTAGTTATAATGGAACCTCCATTTTTTGTCATTAATCCTTTCCAAAGGATCAGATAAATGCCCACAAATAATACATTTTATCGAGAATAATTATAGTTTTACAAGCAAAAGGCAACTTCCCGTACATCCTGGCGAGATGGAAATCAATAGTGTTTCTCAGCTTTGTCAAATTGCTGGCCCTTTGGCCTTATTTATCAGTTGTACTGTAATAAAAAAAAAAAACAGTGAGTCACCAATGCGGTGGTGCTTTGGTGACAGTATTTGTTTATGTACATCAGGCATTTATGGTGACTTTAAGGACTAAAACCTAATGAACCCCGTATGAGTAAGCACTTGACTGACTGAGGCAAGGAAAAACTCCCTCAAAAGAAAGAAACCTCACCTTTTGGGATGGCAAATAGAGTATATTATTTTGACACTTCTATGACTGTTAAGCCACTGAAGCTTCCTTCAGGGCCAACAAACTAACAAGAGCGGCTAAGAAGGTAATTAAGCTGAAAGATTACCAATAAATCAAGGTCTTCTTTGACTCGATAGTCCACTACTCTAACATTCTCATAAGTCGCGCCAGCACAGAGAACAAAGTCCAGGGCAAAAGGTAAAGTATTAAACTGGGGCAAACTGTCAAGCGTTATTAGTCATTTCAGCCTCCCACCCCCGTGTATTGTTGTGAGTGGTGGTCTGGGTCTCGAGGGGTGTCTTATCTGGCGACAAGGCGGCAGGCGATGGGCTGCAGTCTCTATTAGCATGGTGATGAAGCCAAGGCTCGCCAACCCAGACAAATCTCCCTGGGCTGGTGATTCATGTTTGGCTGCAGGTGTCAGATGAATACAAGTTTTCCGTGACGAGTCGGGGACAAGGATGGGTACATCCAGACCATAACGGGGACAAGACCACATCACAAAACTCATAAATCGGTTTTCCTTTATAGAAGCGCTGAATAATTTTTCCAGGCTGTGGAAAGTCAAACGTGGAAACGATTGCATGTACTCAATAAAATCGGAGACTGGTAGCTTTTAGTCCAATCACAGTAATGAGGGCTTCAAAACATGACTGAGGAGCCAATCAGTCTTCTTTATTGTTGTCCGGTTTACACAGAGAACCTCCTAAATCAGACACACTTAACCCTCCTCCCCCCTTGTGTTTTACATTTTAATGCATAAAAAGAATCACATAATATTTGTTTATTGCATCAAGTTTTCATCAAGGAAACTCTATTTCAACAAAATAAAACCAAAAAAATATTTTTTACTACATTTTAAAATGGTCTGGTTGAAATTATGACCACTGTATTGTTAGGGTCGGTTTCGATACGGTTATAATAATATGACTATAAGCAATATTTTGAGCCACAACCGAAATCATAAGTGTACAATTAGCCAACACAATGACAACCAGCTCCTCTTCTCATCATGGAAGCTTCAGGGGATTCTCGTTTTGACCGCTTTTCCAGTATACCAGCAGAAAAACAATGTCCAGACATGTGAGGTGAATTCAGACTCATTTGATTGGCTGATTTCACATTTACAATTTGGATCATGGAAAGAATGGCAAGAAGTCCAGTGAACCAAGATCTGGACCTGTTCTGCTTTTTCATTTCACTTTATACTAAAGTTCTGTTGCTGAAAACAATAACTTTTTCTACCTTTTCTTGACATGAATATATATGGGTCAAAATTCACCCCAACACCATAGATGTTTCTTTAGTGATTAATACTAAAATGATAAAATAAATAAACTAATTGATTTAAGAGATATGTTCTATATCCCTCAGTAATAGCCAGGTAACAAAAGAACCTTCAATTTATGAATATGATTCTTTTGAGGTTCATTTACCATTTTTGGAAATAGAAATGGAGGGGTATAGTGACAAAAAAAGGCCTACATGCCCACACCAAAAGTATTAAAAGCAACATTTTCATGGATGAGGAAGCCTAAGAAGTTAACCAAGAAGGTTTTTAATGTATTTTATAGCTGATTTAATACATGGGTCAAAACCCACCCCTTAACATAAGAGATGATACCAGAAAGCTAACACAAGAGGAAGGTTAAGTATTTGTTCCTACTTGTGGTAGCCACAAGTATATTTGGCACTACCTGTTCCCCCTTGCTCATAGACTGGGACTTATACTGGGACTGTTGGTAAACATAGTTTGTCGGAAGGAGTCATAACGCCAACGCTTAACATCTGATTCTTAACATCACCTACTCAGAGACGTTGTAGTAAGAAAAATTAGCGACATTGTTACTATATTTACTAAGTATTCAGACAAATGTTCCCTT
The DNA here is from genome assembly GCF_030265055.1 of Doryrhamphus excisus. Taxonomy (NCBI): domain Eukaryota; kingdom Metazoa; phylum Chordata; class Actinopteri; order Syngnathiformes; family Syngnathidae; genus Doryrhamphus; species Doryrhamphus excisus. Next base: position 5,128,349 of record NC_080471.1, read on the forward strand.
TCCAGAAAGCAACAAATTGAGCAACTTACTCTTTTGAATATTATAAATATTGTTTTGAGAAGCCAAACTCTTTACTTAAATGGCCCCAGCAACTGACTAACTAACTACGTTCTTCGTCACGGTTCTCTAACCACAACTAGATAAGTAAGTCACCGTTGCTGTAGTACACTGTTGATAGGGATGTCATACAATTTCATGTAAAACAAACCCAACTATCTTTTTAAAGGGCAATTACACAGTTCTTGATCCAGTGAGTCTCGCAAAGTTCTGACATCTTTGGTGACGTCATGCTTGATGATGGTTTCAACTTCCAGTTTATTTTGGTCGAACTCCACATTGCACCACGTCCAGGTTATTCAACCTGCTCCTGTATGTTGTACTTCCAACCAAGAAAAGTGTCAGGTGAACAACAACAAAGTCTTATCCTGATGAATGTTCCACCAAATGCACTCCTGTCATCAGCTCTTGTTAGGAGTGAGAGGTTCTGTGAAAATGACGCCACCCTCTCATCAGCATACAAGCGCTGATGCCAGGTCACACGCCCATCTGCTGAGGCCAATGTTAATGCGGGGACAAACAGTCGCCACGGCACAGCAGCCAGCCAGAGGACAGGACACCGGACGGCCCCATTAGACCACCTAGACCCTGCCAGACTGTCAGCCTATTTATATCCTGGACAATAATTAAGACCAGGGCTGCCCAGAAGCAGCCGGGACCTGGGAGAAAGACAGCGACGTGATGTTCCCATGGTGAAGAAAAGGAAGTCATTTCCCAGACTCTTCCCAGAGGAGAGAACTAATGACAGCCTGCACCGGGCTCACCGAGTCACAACGGAAAATTCACAGCGTGGACGGCTAACATAGCAAATGAATGTTGACCCGGTTAATAAAAGCCGACAATAACGTGGTGGCCTAAATACTGCAATGCCGTTCTTGGCTGGACAGCAGTAACATTACTGATTGGCTTGTTTTGGAGTTGATCCAGAATTTGCTACTGCAGCACTGCAATAATTACTAAATGAGTCAATGAATTAATAATGGGCAACAATTTTCTTCATTCATTTTCTACCGCTTATCCTCACGAGGGTCGCTGGAGGTACTGGAGCCTATCCCAGCTATCTTCGGGCGAGAGGCGGGGTACACCCTGGACTGGTGGCCAGCCAATCACAGGGCACATATAGACAAACAACCATTCACACTCACATTCATACCTATGGACAATTTGGAGTCGCCAAAACCTAGCATGTTTTTGGAATGTGGGAGGAAACCGGAATACCCACTCCTAGCTGTGAGGCCTGCGCGCTAACCACTCGTCCGCAGAGTTATTTGATTAAAATAAAAAATATCTGATTATTTTTAATTTCCTTAGTCATCCATGAAAACAGATTAATTATCTTTACGTTTTAGGCAAAACAAGATATTCACACACATCAGTTTTGACTCTGGATCAACATTTCTGCCTCTTTTCTGATATGTTGCGGACCAAACCACTAACGGCTTGTGTTTGGTTCATACTAATTTGGTCCGTCTATGGCAGCCATAACCAAATAGCGGACTACATCAACGGTCATCAACAAAGTCATGGAAATAACAACATAACATCAACAGCCACAAATTGAAATAGTCATACTAATTAGTAGTAACCGTGGTAATGGCAATATTAACCATAATAGTGAACACAACGACAATAACTGCAATGCACACAATTGTAATAACGATAATCCAATTTCCGACATCACCGCCACTGTAATAAAACCACCAACATGGTAACTCATCTTAAATCAGTGAGATGTGGGTAAGCCCACGGAGAGGCAACTCCCACCAGAAACAAGGCGGACCAGAGGACAGCGAATCCCCAAGACCGGCAAGAGTCCGATGTATAAGATGAATCAAATGCTGTTCATAGTAAGGAAAAAGGATCGTCCTTGTGTGAAAGTATTTACTCATGTGTGGAAGTAGTTACTCAGCAGAGCGCTCAATCGTGGTACAAAATCATTATAAACACCGAACAACCCTTCGGACCTAGACAAGTTGAAATGGCGATAAACGTCGGTGAAGGTTGGATATCGCCCAACCCTAACTTGAAGTACACCATATCCATCATGTATAGTTGAACATCTAAAATTGAAGTGTTACTGTTGTTTGAATATTCAAACAATTCCAAAGTTGGATTGAAAAGGTTCGACTTTAGTACTGTAGTATGTGCTCTCCAGTTTATAATTGCAGTAATCAAAGTGAGTTTCAGAGTAAAGCTCGATGCAATTACAGGCCCGCAAAAGAGCTCCTGCCAGGGATGACATTTCCCTATTAGTGGCACAGGAGCATAATTCAGTGGCACCCATATTTCATTTTGGAGAGCATTTCACACAGTAATGAACAAGTCACTGCCCCCAAATTAACATGTCATCATGCCAAACAGATAGAATAAAAGTTACACAAGTTTGCTCGCTCTCATGAAACTGTTTTCCAGACCAATTATCACACTTCATAAGAAAAAGTAACTCATATGACACCTTTTTATTTCCCTTTGTTCAGTATCACAGCTTTTCAGCGTTGCCACGTGAGTTACAGATAATTTGACACAGCGATTGTGTTATAAGGAGCGACGTTTCAATATGTTGATGTGTGAAAACAAATCAGGAAATTGCGTCTTTGTCAGCGGGAAAGAACGCCAGATTGATCCAAGTTAAAGGTAGAAAAACAAGAAAAACAAAATAATGATAGCTGAATATCAGCGTCATCTGTGCGGAGTATGAGCTCACTCTTCAACGATACAATAGATTCTTTGACTACATGTGATTCCCGGGTTCTGGAGTTCATCTGAACGCTGGAGTGTTGTGTAGGTGCTCTGAGCCAAGCCGCTATCTCATCATCAGTGTTTCCTTTGACAATACGAGGGTCTGGCAGCAGCGAGGAGGAGTAGAAGGTGCTGTAATTAGCTACCTACAGTACATTACACAGACAATTGGAAAAAGAGATTGTTTATGTATTACAAATTATGTTCCTTGTGCACTTTTGCAATTTTCTTGTCCCGGACTCCATGTGTTATCCCAGCATTTAACTGACAATATACGCAGGATAAAATACTTTTTACTTGCCCACTGTCCGCAGGACGGGTTCAACTGGCCTGAGATAAGAGGCGAATACTGTTCAAATTTGAAATAATGAATATTGAAAAGAAAATGAAATGAAAAACACAACGACACAATGAAAAATAAGGAGCACCAGGATGAAAATGTTGCAATCATTACTTCCAAAGTGTAAAACCTTTCAACTAAATGCAAAGTTCAAGTTCAATGCGAAATACAGCACTGATCAAAATACAAGACTTTGACTACACATGTAGATTTTCGGCAATATATTTATTAGAATTAAGAGTAGGAAGAAAATCTCCAGATCACTTGGCGAGAAGTCGTTTAGCGCCTCATACTGGTTGGCATATATAAATCTAACACGAACACTCTTTTTTTAGAACATTTTTCTAAAAATATGTATATATTTTTAAGACAAAATCAGTGACTGGTCTGTGTAAGTGGCAAGAAGAAAAGCTACCAGAGGGTTGTTTGTCACCACCTGTGTTGGTTCGCATAAATAAATCTTGATTCCAACTATAAAACAGCCCTTCGAGACTTCTTAAAAATGTTTCATGCCTTTTCAAAGGCGAAAAAATGGTGTGTAAGTGACAGGAAGAAAAGCTCTGTCTTGCTTGGGAAGAAAGTTTGCACGTTTGACTCACTATACGAATATAGTGAATATTTCTTTTTCCAAGAAATGCTAATTAAATACATCACTGGTGTCTTTAAGGTACTAAAATTTAAAAAAAATAAAAATAAATTTTCCATTTAGTTTATATATATATATAAAATTACAGTAAAATCACTGACATCATGTGACCTGAGTACAATACTACATATCACAAAGTATTTGAATGCATCTTCTTAATGCCTTATATTTTTTATTATAGTTTAGTCATTTTGATATTTGAAAATGGTAAATTTAGGCAAACAAATTCTTAAATGTGCATACCATATTCAACCACAAAAACAGTATGATTAATTAATAATGATTAATTAATATACATACATTTTTTTAAATCATGATCAGAGTGAAACTGTAAAATTTGAAGCGCCAAGTGGCGATGGATTACAGTTCTTGGATTTCAAACCGCCTATGAATGAACTCTCAAACCATGGCACCCCCTTCTGGAAGGTTCCCATTTCCAAGTGGGTTCTACATAGACTGAACTTGTTAATCAACTAACGTAGTTTCCGGACTACAAAGTGCACCGGTATTTAAGCCACACCCACAATATAAAGAGACAAAAAGACCGTACAGATCTATAAGCCGCAGGTGTCCACGTCGTAACACGAGATATTAAGTATACAGAAAGATGTAAAAATATATAATATGACTAGTTAGAAAGTAGTCTACCAGAAATGTCATTCATCACTGTCCTCCTCTACAAGCGTCACCCCCGCCCTGAGGCAAATCAGCCCCCGAACCCTTGTGGTCTCCACGAGGACTCCACATACATACAATCTCTTCCCTGGTTACACTGTTCGTCTTTCTCGGCGTCACTTTGGTAGGTATTGAACCACAGACGACAACCAACACCCAACCAGATGGCGATGCCCCGACGCAGCCATTGAGACATCCATCCACTAGCCTTGTCAAAGACGCACATATCTCTAAAGATTGCGGACTTTTTGCCTTGCTTTCGACACGTCCCCTTCGAGGACAAAATGTGCACTTGCCCGCTGACAGGTGCCACTCTGACAAGATAGTCAATGTGATTCACATCAGCTGTCAGCAATTATCCCATCAACGTGGACGCATTGCACCGCCTGTATTTACTGAGCACTTGGCTACCGTCGACTCTTAAGGGATAGTTCTTCAATTCTAAACTACCTGAGGCATGAAAGTCCTTTTCAAATTCCAAGAAAACATGAACTGAAATTAAATGTGCCCAATTGCAAAGAAAGCTCTGGCCTTCATATCAAAACAAAGAAATTCAGCTTGTAGCTTCTACTGGGAGTCCTTGACGGAGGCCATGGCGAGTCAACATGGATGCAGAAGAGACTTATAATGGGGGGTTTCTGGGCTTAATGAATCAACCTCAAGAGCACAAAGCCATGAATGCCAACTACCACTCGGCTTGTACATGTCAAAGATGCTTTGTCCGGTACCCAAACAAAAAACCAACCACAAAATAAGAGTGATGCCTGTAGCACTTGTCAGAAAATGGTTCCATTAGCACGGCAATTCAGAAACTGACATCAATTTGTCCTGGACTGTAAAACGTCCTGGACAAATTGACAAAACAGATGATATCCACTTCAGGCAGGACCGCTCTCAATTGCAAAGTAGCTTTTCTCAGTAATAACCTGCAAGCGGTTGATGAACGTTCCTCTTGGAAACATTTCTGTTGCTGCCAAGTGTTTTGTCAGTGTATAGGCAAAGCTGTTTCCGGACTTTTAAAGGCGATGCCAACTCATGCACAGGTATTACCAGGTACCAACAGAGCAAAAAACATGGTGTGTGAAAGTGACAGGAAGAAAAGCTCTGTCTTGCTTGGGAACAAAGTTTGCACGTTTGAATCACTAGACCCCAACTATACGACAACTCATCTTTTTCCAAGAAATGCTAATTAAATACATCACTGGTGTCTTTAAGGTATTAAAATTAAAAAATGAAAAATACATTTTCCATTTAGTTTATATATATAAAATGACAGGAAAATTACTGACATCATGTGACCAGAGTACAATACTACATATCACAAAGTATTTGAATGCATCTTCTGAATGCCTTATATTTTTAATCATAGTTTGGTCATTTTGATATTTGAAAATGGTAAATTTAGGCAAACAAATTCTTAAATATGCATACCATATTCAACCAAAAAACAGTATGATTAATTAATAATGATTGATTAATATACATTAATTCATAAATTTTCTACCGCTTTTTCCTCACGAGGGTTGCGGGGGTGTTAGAGCCTATCCCAGCTGTCTATGGGCGAGAGGCAGGGTACACCCTGGACTGGTGGCCAACCAATCACAGGGCACATATAGACAAACAACCATTCACACTCACATTCATACCTATGGACAATTTGGAGTGGCCACTTAACCTAGCATGTTTTTGGAATGTTGGAGGAAAACGGAGTACCCGGAGAAAACCCACGCATGCATGGGGAGACCACTATCAAACTAAAAAAAAAAAAACACACCCCCTGCATCCCCCCAGGAGGCTGCTGCACTTACCGAGAGCATCGTTTCAATGATCGTAAAGGACATGAGGCCTCTTGCTATCATTGAGGGTGAGGGATTTAAAGAATCAAGGTTACAGTCTGCCTGTCCAGGCGCCACAAATTCAAGGCGGCTAATTCGAAAATATCCCTAACCACCGATGCCTGGACCAGTATGGCCACAGAGGCATACTTGGGAGTAAAGTGTCACGTCATCGACAAGAAATGGAATCGTGTCTCTTGCAACACTGTCAGTTGAGGAACGGCACACGCCAGAAAATATTTCCTCTTGGGTGAAGAAGGTGGCAAAAAAATTCCACATTTCATTAAACAACGTTATTGCAATTGTGCATGATAATGCACGTAATGTAGTCGCTGCTCTCCGCATACTTGAAGAGAAGTTTGGAGTTGCATCCCCATTGCTGGGCATACGTTGCAGCTGGTTTTAAACCATGCAATGAAGGACCCCACGACTGGCCTCGTGAAGCACATCAAGAAAAGTGAGCCAGTTAGCACTAAACTCAAGCATAAACAACAACAAATGGGCACGCCTGAGCATAAACTGATCCAGGACGTAGCCATCAGATGGAACAGTTCATACTACATGGTTGAACTTTATTAGAACAGCGGTGGCCAGTGGTTGCCACACTGTCAGACCCAGAAGTCACACACCATGGGAAACATTACCTGGATCTGAAATCAGATCAATGTGTTCTTCTGAGTGAGCTGAAGGGGGTTCTCCTGCCTTATGAGCAAGCTACTGTTTTCCTAAGTGGGCAACCATACGTTACAGCTTCTGTTCTCCCACCCCTGCTGAAAGGTCTACTGAAATCCACCTGCAAGAGATCTTTTGATTCTGCTGCCGTGATCCTTTTCCAGAGTCATGCAGAAGAGGAAATTGTATCAAGGTGGCACCCGCTGGTATCTGAATTTCAAGAGAATGGAAAAAATGTGTCACTCCTTGCTGCAGCCCTTGATCCACGTTTCAGAAAACTGAAGTTCCTTTCTCAAAAGGATGCTGTGCAACTCCAAGCCAAAGTTCAGAGTGTTGCACTTGACCTGAAAAGGGAGCAGAGAGCACTCCAGCAGGCAGCAGGGGGTCAGCAGGAGGGGGAAGACTTAGCAACTGGCAATGAGGCACCAGACCACCAGGAGGATGACACAGTGAAGAGGGAAACACTGATGTATTTTGGGGAAAACCCCATCCCAAGGGATAGTGACCCCCTTTAATGGTGGAGGGCTAATGAGGCAAGATTCCCAACACTGGCTGCTTTAGCAAAATCTTACTTAGCTGTACCAGCAACATCCACACCAGTCCTCAGTCGTATTATCATTGATTAGTGATGTTACAAGAGGCGTGTGTCGAGTAATCGAGTGGGCACGGGAGCGCCACGGAGCACCACGATGCGGCCATCCGATATATGCGAGGGAAATTTAATGAAAATGCATTGGAACGGGACTGGAGATTTTGTCCGAAATAGGCGAAATCCGTTATAAAAAATCCGATATATGCAATGAATTTTTATTGGAAATGCATTACAGAAAAATTGGTTCTTTTTTATCTGTCCGTTGTGAGCGAATTTCCGATATATCCGAGTCCGATATATCCGAGGTATACTGTAGTACTACATTATAATATGAATATATTACAGTATTACCAACACAACCATGATGAAGCTAGCAATATCACATGATACATGGCATTTATGGACAAGAAAACATTCAGTATTTTATATATACTGTATATTTTATCTTACACTTTGTAGATTAATCATTTGGTTATACAATTTTTTGTAGTATATAATCATTTCCAAGAGCAAAACAGATCAGCATTCAATGCATCACACATGAAGATACATCCGCCTGTAATTGTATCCAAGGCCAGCAGGTGGTTTGTGTGCACATGGAAGCTTCAAGAAATGAATCCATTCTCGAACCAGTTGACTGAAATGGTTGGAAGCCTCATGGGGCCTCATGTCGCCTTCACTATCATTGACTAATATTTAAATTAGTTTGATGATCGGAAACATTTAAGTGTGACAAATACGGGGGCAAACACTTAATGTCTGCCTTATGCTCCGCAACAAACGGATCACAAGCCCACGCAACTCAGACGTGCATGACCAAGCAGTCCTTGTTTTCCACCAATTACACATCACTCACCAAATCTCGCCTAAGGTGGCTTCACTAACCTCTGGAATTTACAAACAACAACATGAGCAACATTGACATGGATACTCCATAAACTGTGTATACTGTAAGTATATGCAGCAAATACATTATTTGTATAGTGTCTAAGAAATGGATAGTGGCTCTATTCACTCTGAGACAGCGTGGCCAAATCCCTGCAGCACATTTAAATGAGAGAGGTGTCCACCAATTTGTGCTGGAATTCCGATGTAAGCGCAGGATCTAGTTGGAGGGAACTATTTGACATGCAGCTCACCCTCCTTAGTTAGTAGTTCTTAGGCAACAGGCAATTAAAGCGACACGGCGGCTCCTATCTTGCTGCTGAATCCCACACTATCAGCCTGAGAGGGAAGCGGCTGAGCCTCTGGGACAAGGCAAAGCTATCCAACTTAAACTAGATCGCTTCGACCCACCCCCCCCCCCCTCCATCTGTCCTTTCTAGCAAAGGACAGTTTGGGCTTGATTCGCTCTGGGTCTTTAATTTCCGTAAACAAAATCCAGCCTTAAGTTGTGTGTTCAGTCGTGTCTCATTATAATAAGTGTCCTACATAAAAAAAGTAATTCACTGAAGATACAACCTTTAGGAATGGCAATTCATTGCAGGCTGAACCCTCCCACCCCCCCCCCACTCCCCACTCAACCTGGGAGGAATATTGATAAAAGTCAGGACAATGTATGGTTGCAGTGGATCAATCTTGTTTAACCTTGACAATGTTGTATACACACACGGTACACCATACATGTGGCAGACCATGTACACAGGGACAGAAAAGGACCACGAATGTTCCCTCTAAACTGCACGCCTGCACAATCACGCACTGACCCAGCGTTTTTGAAGGGCACACAATAAAATACAACGTAAACTGTAATTAAAATAAATAATTTATGTAATTAATTAATTAATTAATAATTTATTTTTATTTCCGGGTACTCCGGTTTCCTCCCACATTCCAAAAACATGCTAGGTTAATTGGCCACTCCAAATTGTCCATAGGTAAGAATGTGAGTGTGAATGGTTGTTTGTCTATATGTGCCCTGTGATTGGCTGGCCACCAGTCCAGGGTGTACCCCGCCTCTCACCCCAAGACAGCTGTGATGCTCCAGCACCCCCCGCGACCCTCGTGAGGAAAAGCAGTAGAAAATGAAATGAAATTTTAAAATTTAATTAATCGGTCAGGTTCATCTGTAAGAAAAATATCGTATTATCTGCATTTTATTAGTAAGAAAAATAATTAACATCAGCGTCAACTAACTTTTCAACGATTACTGATTAATGTCTAATGGTTACACTCACCCGATTAATCGGGTGGGCCCAAGTTAAAATTAGACCCGTCGTTTGAACCACAAAACAATGAAGACTACGATACAGTGCTAACCGACACGCAATATTTGAATTGGATCCAAACATTTGCGAACAACAACCACAACTTCAATCACCGCAAAAAAAACAGTGGTCTCCGATATTGCCCGTGTATGTCTAATTAGAAAACATTGCCATTGTTTTTATTAACTTCACAAGATGGCAGTAGCTGCATCTGAGGTATGAAGAGTAGTCACAGCTGAGCTTTGGGTTATTATATCACTGTTTCTGTTGCTGCACAATACACACATATTAATAAATGACCGTGTGGTCAAAGAGAGCTGTTGCTCACTTCCTCATGCACGCCATGTCCTTACTAAAGTTTAAAAGTCAAGTCATTATATCATTTGGTTTCACGTTTCAGAATCATAATAAAAGCCTCTCTCAAATGATCAATTCCAATTAATGGAGTAAAATAAACAACCATCTACAATTGGAGAATTGACGGTGTTCATCCCCAACAACAAAGTCCAAATCTCAAGTTTTTTCAGCATTTATGCAGATCCGTTTGTGGATGATCTCACAACAGCACCAGCAATGCCACAAAAGATCTCGGCGCCATGAAACTATTCTAAGTATCTTCCCAACACGGAGACACAAGGTGAATATTAATGCTGTGATTAAGTCCCCAGAGAAACATAATGAGGTACAGTCCTTGTCTTCCCATTTCAGGATTTCATCCTGAACTTTACATTTCATCTGCTTGCACTCGGCGGTATCGGGAGCACGCTAACGCGCCCCGCATAGTTTTTTTCCGTCTGGCTACTGTCAGCAAAGGCTTTTAAATGCGGTCTTTGAATGCTGAAATGATGAGAAGATAATGTTGCTGTAATCCCAGAACAGAAAGAGAAAAAACTCAGCCGTAGTCTGTGGAGACTTAAGAGGAGTACATGCAGGATCGGATAAACCCAAAGAGACGTGCCTTCCGGGGCTGATCACTAATTAGAATGAACTAATGAAGCTCCACGGGCTACCAAAAATGGAAGTCTGTGGACAACTGCATGCCGAGTCAGTAGAGTGGCAGGGCATCGTGAACCGCCAACCGGGTGGAAGCTCTTTAGGGCGATTCTAAACAATGCTGTATCCATGTCATTAAGGCCAACGAGCAGGAAGTGGTCAACACAGAAAAGTGACACTATCCACCGCCGCCGTTACCATCATCACGGTCCGCAATACAATTGTCAAATTTTGGGCAACCCACATCCGCCCTCATACCCCTCCTCAGCAAAGAAACCATTAGCTGTAATGAGAATCGATGCCGGTGTTAAAAGTATCGACGGTCCAACGCAGGAGCAGCTTTGGTGTCGTCTTTATTAGTCTGGAAATGGAGTGCGTGTCTCTCGCAGCCACCAGCACTAAAAAGGAGTGTATTGATCACAAGGTCAGGCCAGATGGAATTCAGATCCTTTCATTCGTGGTGTCACTCCACATTCTCGTCCTAACAGCTGTCAGTCGCTTCTCCCCCCCACTTACAGCCGAGGCTAGCCTGCATCAAAGTGCAAAGACGAAGGGTCAAAGACTAGAAAATTCTTGTCGTGTCTGCTATTGATTTCTTAAATGTACAAAATCTCCATTTGACATAGTGTCAAGCGGGATAATATCAGTCAAAGAAGTTTCGTCTTTGCTGCTACTGGTTTGATAGTTCGTGGGCTTACACAAAAACCCTGCAAAAAATATTTCCAGGAATCTTTGCAAAGGTTGATCGAAATAATAGTCTTAGAAATCAATCATTTGAAACGCTATACCATGTTCAGGCACAGTAGACCCTCAGGTTCACTCGCACGTTTGATGAAGACCTTGTTAATGAAGTGATCCAAGGTGTCGGGTCGTCATGCGAACGACAGGGGCTGAGTTAAATTGAGTAAGATGGGATTTAAAGATTTAAGAACAAGAGATGACGTTCAGACACAATACAGTACTGTGGCCCCAGCCCAATTGGAAAATTCCACCCACCAGTTATCAGTCATAACTTGGTTAGCATACACCTTGGTTAGCATATTTTTTGGCTTATATCCAATTAAAAAAAATGTTTACCACAGTTTGCATACAATATGGTCATATTATCAAATTATTTTGAACAAAAAAATATATTACTGAACAATTAATTTTCCATGTATTCTTAATATTATCGTAAAACATTCAATCATTCATTTTCTACCGCTTATCCTCACGAGGGTCGCGGGGGTTGCCAGCTGTCTTCGGGCGAGAGGCGGGGTACACCCTGTACTGGTTGCCAGGCAATCACAGGGCACATATAGACAAACAACCATTCACACTCACATTCATACTTATGGACAATTTGGAGTGGCCAATTAACCTAGCATGTTTTTGCCAATAATAACCCTAACCCTGCCCCAATAATTACACACTAATGTGGAAAACTGCAGTATATACTATGTAATGCATTGATTGGCTGCATAAGTAAAAATAAATCATATAATTGGCTGGACCGTGTTAATCGTTATATGATGTTACCGCCTGCTGTTGCCTTTGGTATTGCAAAATGGTACAGAGTAAATTAGGTGTTTATTTAATTTACAGTTTGTGTTGGATTTTATTTCATGCACTGCATAAATTTGCTGTGTGCGAAGAATTCTATAATATAATATGTCATAGTCATATGTAGCCCACCACCACAGCTTCAGAAAATCTTAGGGGAAACCCTACATGCTCTCGACTGGAAACTTAGGATAATGAGTATATCCAAGGTTCCACCGTGGAACTACAAATAATGGGGTAGCCATGCTTAAACATGCTATGGGATTACCAGACCAGTATACTGAAGGCACCTCCTCCAGTGATTGACTGATCTAGTCAGGGTTTACACTAGAGATGCTCAATTTTGGTTTTCTTACCAGACCGTGGGCATACTGAGGGAGTCTGATGATGTCATGCTCGCACACTGATATTATTGGCAGAAAAACCAACACACATCTCATTTTTATGGCAATATTATATCTGTACCAACCATTTTTGATGATTTTGGCTAAATGGACAAAAGGAAAGATTAGACTCATATTTCACCAGAAAAAAAAAACTTTCAAGCTTTTTCCATTATTTATATATAGCCAAAATGTCTAAACAACGATGCCATAACGTAAAAAAAGAAGGTTGTTCTCCATGAAAATGACAATTTTATTCCAAATATGGTCATGGTAATGGTATTATTTCATTTGAACATGCATCAGATTACAATTGAATGCATCACATAATCAGTTCACAGTTCCACATGTCCAAAAGGAGTAGGAAGAAGCAAAGCTTATTAAATCCTACCCCTCCATCTAGTACTTTTACAATCAGTAACTGTTACATTTGTTCACTTCCTGCTTTCCTAATATAGCATTATTATATATTATTATATAATGCATTATTTTAGCTGTTTGAAGCTGAACTATATCAGCAAGTTGAAGTATTTGTGATTTTAGAAATAAGGAGTTAGTATGTTCTCTGTAGGCGGCATTATGAATTATCCTTACTGACCTTTTTTGCAGTACATTTAGCGAGTGAAGATTGCTTTTATAGTTATTAGCCCATATTTCCACACAATAAGTAAGATATGGTAGAACCAGAGAGCAATAAAGAGTGTGGAGTGATTTCTGATTGAGAACAAATTTTGCTTTGTTCAATACTGAAATATTTCTGGCCACCTTATGTTGTATATTTGTAATATGAGGTTTCCAGCTTATATTTTCATCTATTGTGATCCCCAGAAATGTATTTTCCTTCACACTTTCAATATAACAACATAAACTATTAACAATTTCAACTATTTACGTTTGCAATTGTCCTTCAATGCATAACCTCTTTTACGAAACACAGCAAGATGCCTTTTCACTTCCTGGTTGCGGTAGAGCAAGTATTTCAATGGGAAGGATGCAGGCCGCCTTGTGACCTTTTTAGCAACTTAAAACTGCACCAACTCTTGTGCCTCTTGCGCAAAAAAACCCGTAAAAGACGCATATATACATCTTCGGGAGCGAGCAGTCGGGTTTGGTGGCGAATGAGATAATACAGTATCTGTTCAGAGCCTTTCTCACACGGGATAGGCTCCAGCGTCCCTATGACCCTGAACAGCAGAAGCGGTACAGAAAGATGGACAAATTGCCTCTGCGGTAACCACATATTTAATGCTGAGCTACTTGTACATGCCAAACACGTCACCCCGAAGACATCTAATGAAGAAGACATTGTTTTTAGAGACTGCAGCAACACTTTAATCTCCATAATCACCAAACACTCCACAGCCTTCAAAGACAGCCAAGGTCTAATTCGTGAAATGAATACATGGAGTCAACCCAAATCCTTTTCGTATGCGGTTAATATTCTAATATTTGTGTACTAAATAATAAAACCATAAGAATTTTTTGCCCTGGCATGTGGATTAAAGATTCTGGTTTTTTATTTTTTTATTTTTTATTTTTTTTACAGTGCTTCATCTGATTCCAGCATTTCCTCGGAGGGAGGAAAAGCAGTCAAATCCTTTCGCACATTTATCCAGATGTCTCGCTTGCTCCAGCCATCCTGGTTTTAGAGCTTGGAGTCTTTTCAAAAGCCTTGGCAGCAAATCAGAAACTATCTTTCATCAAAAAGTCACACCAGTGACAGCGCCAAGGATAGATCTAGCAGGGAGGGAGAAGAGATGAGATGGCGTTTGCAGTCATCCGTAAAGTGCGATTGTTTGGTGGCTTCAACAACACAAAATCCCATTAAGAAATTCAGAGAGTGGGAAAACATCTGGCTACCTGCTGCAGATTTGATCGCACTTGAAAGGGAGAGAGGCATCGGTTTGAGTCTTGCTGGGGGGGCTTGGTTGCTGTGGAATGGTGACCCAGTTGAGAAGTACTACAAGGAAGAGACAGTTTATCAAAATTGTAAGGGACGTTTCCATTATTCCTAAAAACGCTAACGAATCTGTACGACCCTTATGGGGTCAGTGTGTGGACCATACAGGTTAGAATGGTCATCATGTCTTTTAAAGCCCGTCTCGCTTAGTTCGGGGGAGACTTTGTAACCTACACGGTATGCTCCCGTGCTTCTTCTTCATCTCATTCACGATTAAATCCAAAAAGAGGACCCTTTGGGGTGTTTCAGTTCTATTCAAGTTCACCGTAGCAATATAGAACTGCCATTAGAAAAATCCAAGTCAGCTAAAACTGTTAAGTGATGAGAGTGGAGTCTTTTAAAAGAACTTTACATCAAACCCAAGATGGACGATGAATACTTTTTCTGCTGTGCAAGAGTACCATCAATGTACAGTGCGGACCCCTTCCCCCAACTCCTTGTCAATGTGAATGCCGTTCACTAAATTACTGGGCTATGAAATTAATTTACTTCACACCTTTAGGAGCCATCACATACGATTAGATTCCACTGGGATAAGGTGCAAAGATTGGTAGTGAAGCCGAACACCACGCTCGTCCAAATGAATAACCACAGGGCATTGATGCTGCAGTCTTTCAGTCGGACCCATTGAATCTGTCTTTGAAACAGAGGAAAGGGGGGCCGGCGTTAATAAAAGTCACAATATCGATAAACCCTTCCACCTCTGCGGCTTTAGTTTGTCTCAAGGGGCTTTTTCTTGTGGTTTAGACCATCCTGCATCTCTTTGCTGGATATGATATTGACTGGGTGACTCTTCTACAGATCCTCAACTCTGGGAAGACCGTCTGTCGCAGCAACTTCCATCCTAAATGCCACTAATCTTCTGAGCTAAAAGCTAATTTACAGCATTCACATGCCATTTTAAAGACAACACAGCCAAGTCCACAGGAAACAAAACAAAATCATGGATGATAAACGTGTAGCCCGGCATTCCAGGTACTGTACCATCTATTCTGTAAGTTCCTTATTGCCTAAAGTTCAGGATTAATAGTTGTACCCTCTGCCAAGCGTTCCCAAACAAGGGACTTTAAATGACAAAAGTGTGTTTTCAAGCTACGGCTTCTCATTAGCGCCATTAATATCCATTAGGGGTGTCACGAGACACACGATACACAAGACTGGGTCCACGATAAAAAGACAAACCAGTTTAACATTACTTTTAAGTAAAGCTACAACAATTAATCAATACATTGATGATTAATTGATTTCCCAATTAACTCAGAACTATTTTAGTCATGGATTGTTTTCTTTTTAATTCAAATATATGAATATATGCCTCTGTCACTCAAATGTGATTTTTTTTTTTTTTTAAAAAGACAAACCAGAGTTTAACATTACTTTTAAGTAAAGCTGCAACAATTAATCAATACATTGCTGATTAATTGATTTCCCAATTAACCCATAACTATTTTAGTCATGGATTGTTTTCTTTTTAATTCAAATATATGAATATATGCCTCTGTCACTCAAATGTGATTTTTTTTTATTTTAAAAAGACAAACCAGTTTAACATTACTTTTAAGTAAAGCTGCAACTATTAATCAATACATTGATGATTAATTGATTTCCCAATTAACCCACAACCATTTTAGTCATTTAAATTTTATTTAAATATGTGAATATCTGCATCTACTACTCAAATGTGATTTTTTTTTACTTTTTATTTTCTTAGACATCCATGAGAACAGACCGCAAAAAAAAATAATCGATTAATCAGAAAAAATAAATTAACTGATTAATCAGTCATCAAAATAATCATTAGTTGTGGCTGTACGTTTAAGAAAAGTGCAATGAAAAAAGATTTAATTTCTAGCATGTTATCTTGCATGGCTGCTCATGACGCTACACTCTTATGCTAGCGGCCCCGCCTCCACCCACCAAGACAAAGAGACTGTATCACTGCCGTTCATGCCCTTGTTCCATGGAAGAAACGCTCCAAGGTGCTGAAATCAATGCACGGAGTGAAAAACCCTCTTCCTATCTGGGACAGGAGACAATGAAAACAGACATGATGACAATATCCGGAGTCCAGCAAAATTATCAAGTTCATTTTCATTTATTGCACAATTTCTCATTATCCCAGTTTCTTTTCTGAACGAGAACTCTTGTGACACTCCTTCTATCCGTGACACCCACTAGCCAATGCCTGTGTGCTGCACTGAATTTCATAGATGCCTGACTATGTATATTGTGAGGAGGTTAAACTTCCTGTACCTCACTGAGTGTGTTGTGTGTGGGGACACACTGAAAAATCTGTTGTTTTGCCCCAACCTCACAAGTCGTACTTTTCCGGAGACTGTGAACAGTGTTCAAATTCTCTTTTCCTTGTAGGTGGTCCATAAATATTCTACTCCTCCGTTTTGGAAAATGTAGCAAATATGATGACATGCAGACTGACAAGAATGGATAAAACAAAGCCCTTTGTCTCTGAAAGAGCCATTTGGGATTTCAACTGCTCGACTGTTGTATTTTTTATAGCTCATCTAAGCATCGGCACGCAAGTTCACTTGGACGCTACCCTCATTGCAACTGCCTTTTCTTATCCATGAGCACCCGAAAAAAAAAAAATCAAGCAAGGCTCTGTAGTAAACCATCCCACAATGAAGACATGTCACCTCTTCTCAAACAGGCACAGGTGGGCGGAAACAATTTCGATGTGGGGAAAAAAAGGCGAATGTTTTTGACGTGGTTCTGAGCCAACATGCTAAGTTTAGCAAACACTAAAAAAAGCGCCTCTGGCAGGAAAGTTTTGTCAGACAGATTGAAGCAGAAAAGCACACTACAGAGAGGATGCAGGAATTTGGAACAGACACCAAAGTCGTGGCGGATGGCAAACTTACTTTATCAGTCTGACTTCAACCAGCCTGAGACGCTCATTAACTGTCCAAACATTGTTGTCACTTTTGACGTATCATTGGCAACGTTAACCTCTTTTACAAACTGTTCAGATGCTGCAAAATGCTGCATCATAGCCTGAATAGTGTCCAGGCGAAAATGTATCCATGGAATATAAATAAGAGAGCGTTCGGTGTCCAACTGGTATTGCGGAATAGGATCAGTCTCAAGCGTGACATAGGAGGCAAAAGTTATTTTTGAACCAATTTTTTGTTTGTTTCTTTCATCAGTGGATCACTTTGATCCGCATACTGATTGGGGCTTGAGCACTTTATATTCTGGATGCCCTTCCTGATGAATACCAATGATGCTTACTACTGGAGATTCGAACCTGGGATGAACCAATGTGCATATTAAAAAATAAGAAGTATCCATTTCACTTATTTGCTACCAAAGACGTATTTATACATTATTTTCCAATCCAACTGCGCTCTACCAAAGACGTATTTACATGTCTTTTACGAGAGGCACAGAGAGGTGATGATGCAACTCCACAATGGAAGATAGCATGTTTGATGCAGTTTTAGGCTGAAAAAAAAACAACCACAAGATGACAGAAGTGCATTTTATAAGAACTCGGCCTCTCCCATTCAAATCCAAACTGCACAGGAACCAGGAAGTGAAAAGGCATCAAGGTGTTGCATGAAGGAGGTTACGCACTGAAGGGAAATTGAACATGTCCACACACACACACACACACAGTTCAGTTGCAAATGTGAACATTGTAAATATTCATGGTGTTATGAATGGTGTTAGTATTTGTGTTGTTTAGGTTGTGGAATAGTTGTTGACATATTTTGTCTCAATATATATGGCTACATTTGTGTCAAAGTGCTTGAAATCTTCACAAAAAACTTTTTATCCTTTTTTTTATTGAGAACTGATATTTTGCTGATACTTACCTATGTTCTACTGCTGATTACTACAGAATGGAAATGAATAGTGCACAATGAGGTGTTATACTTTGGAAATATTATTTATTTTATCGTCTTATTTATTTATTTTGCATGTCACGAAATGTCGACCGGCTGAAATTGACATCAGATCAGGCCCAAATAATAATAGCCAACACAGTTTCCTCTGTTTACGCAAAGTATTTGCAGTATTTTTTATTTTGCTATAGCCGCTAATCACTGTAGCCTGTGTGTCATGACCCTCGACGGGACGACACCTTCCCTTGTAGCTCTTTTAGGAGACTGACTGACCCAATATCCTTTCACACAGTCTCTACAAGATTGCAGTCTTGGAGTGGGAAAATT
This sequence comes from Doryrhamphus excisus, assembly GCF_030265055.1. NCBI lineage: Eukaryota > Metazoa > Chordata > Actinopteri > Syngnathiformes > Syngnathidae > Doryrhamphus > Doryrhamphus excisus. The sequence continues at coordinate 5,147,183 of NC_080471.1, forward strand.
TGTCCCTTCGTTATGCCATTCATGTGGGGCTGCACGGCGGAGAAGTGGTTAGCACACATGCCTCATAGCTAGGAGACCCGAGTTCAATTCCACTCTCAGCCATCTCTGTGTGGAGTTTGCATGTTCTCCCCGTGCATGTGTGGGTTTTCTCCGGGTACTCCGGTTTCCTCCCACATTCCAAAAACATGCTAGGTTAATTGGCGACCTCTACAGAGAACATACTAACTCCTTATTTCTAAAATCACAAATACTTCAACTTGCTGATATAGTTCATCTTCAAACAGCTTCAATAATGCATAAGGCTAAAAATAAGCAATTAGCTAAAAATGTCATCCAATACTTCTCTACAAGAGAGGAGAAATATGATCTCAGGGAAGAAGTACATTTGAAACACTTCTATGCTAGGACTACGTTATGCTAGCCATAGCATTTCAGTATGTGGAATCAAACTATGGAATGGATTGAGTAAGGAAATCAAACAATGCACAACGATGAGCCAATTCAAGAAACAATACAAGCAGTTGATGTTTGCTAAATACAAGGATGAAGAGTCTTGAACCAGTCATGATGTGCTATATATATCACTATATTGACACGCACTATGGTACCCATTATGGCATTGGATGCTCATATCACCGAGTACTTCGGTACGAGGTGCATTATTAAAATAAAAAAAATTAAAAAAACTGTATTATGGAAAGCAGGAAGTGAACAAATGTAACAGTTAGTGATTGTAAAAGTACCAGATGGAGGGGTAGGATTTAATAAGCTTTGCTTCTTCCTACTCCTTTTGGACATGTGGAACTGTGAACTGATTATGTGATGCATTCAATTGTAATCTGATGCATGTTCAAATGAAATAAAACCATTACCATTACCAAATTGTCCATAGGTATGAATGTGAGTGTGAATGGTTGTTTGTCAATATGTGCCCTGTGATTGGCTGGCTCCAGCACCGCCGCGACCCTCATGAGAATAAGCGGTAGAAAATGAATGAATTTATGAATTATAGTGGGAAAAATACATGCTGCAAATTCACAATTTAGGACAGTCTTGGACTTTCTAAGTAAGTGTACTTATGGATGCTTGGTTATGTTCCAAGCAGACAGATCACCTTGGATAACCCCTGATTTTCTCTGAACTGTCAGAATTGAAGCCTAGAAATGCACCGTTATTTAAAAAATAAGATGTCAGCTAGTGCAACAGTGGTATATGGATATTCCCATCCAACAGAATGTCTAACACCTCGCCCTATAAGGACAGTACAGAAGGCCAGCCTAAAAAAAAACAAAAGAAAAAGGCATTCTGCTTGTGCATATAAAATCCACACGCTTCACAGTCCTGCACCTTTACTTACAAAAGCACAAAGCCTTCATAGAGCAGCAGGTCAAGAACACCAACATGGATACTGAAGGTCAATGACGTGCATACTTGGTTGGATCAATCACACACATTAATGAAGCAGAACCCGCTGACATGTACAAATGCTACACACACACACACACACACACACACACACACACAAAACAAGATATTTATATACTCCAACGTGTCTTTAAACAAATCAAGCTCATGTACTACAGTATGTTCCTCATATTGTGTGCAGTGCTACTGAATACGCCCCAACACAAGGTTAATAGAGTACTCGTCTCCCAACTCGGACACGCTCGTGAAGTCAGTTGATGAAGTGGTGCATACGCAGGCGTCCGAGTCATGAGACACAGGCATGGAAGACTAAAAATACGAGCCATCATTACTGACATGGTAATTTCCCAGGAGGTTCCAGATTCTAAGGGATTACAGAGTCATTATTGGTCCTCTCTTCAAGTCAGTGATAGATGGCGTCTCTCAGATGACGGTGCTCAAACAGGCATGTCGTCATAACGGCATATTAATAACCCTAAATACTGACCAGAGGCCCAGCTGTTGGTAAATGTTAATCCTACTCATTGAATGAGTCCTCATTTGGCAAGCGTCTTTCACTTTTCATTCAAGCAGACGCGTGCAGACACAATTCCCGTTGGAGCTCACAATGCAGCCGACTGGCAAGTGTCCTTTTCGGAAAGCAACTAACAAGGACGCGGGAAAGCTTTACTATGTGCAACCTGTCAAACATCGAGCTAAATGCCACCATCTTTACCATATAGTAGAAAATGACTACAAGTGTGTGGAGTTGCACAAGGTTTGCATTAGTTGATTGGCGACTCCAAATTGTCCATAGGTATGAATGTGAGTGTGAATGGTTGTTTGTCTATATGTGCCCTGTGATTGGCTGGCCACCAGTCCAGGGTGTACCCCGCCTCTCGTTCAAAGACAGCTGGGATAGGCTCCAGCATACCCCCACAACACTACTGAGGATATGTGGCATAGAAAATGGATGGATGGATGGACTAAACTATGAAAAACATTAGCTAATGAAGACTTTGTCCACACATTTGATTGTGGCTGAGAAATAATGTCTGACTGTGGGAACAAGAAATATATTTTTAGAATTCAAGGATGTCCAAGCCACGGCCAGATACAAAAAAAAGAAAGAATGCAAGGGGCACTTTGATATTTTGTAAAGCAAAACATATAGATATGTTAAAAAGTTGTATATGTTTCAAGAAAAAAATGCATTCTTGGTATCAAATTTGCTTTTTGCTCTTTTTCCTGTTTTTTTTCAAAATATTTAATCTTTTTCTGTAAATTTTCTTTTTGTCTGGATTTTTTGTCCAACCTAATTGTCCAAAAATTACAATGTTGCTTTGTTCTATTTGTTTCCTCATATTACGACTTCAAAGAATAAATGTATAGCTTTCATATTTCAACTCCGCTGTTTAAATTATTATTTTTCTCCATAACATTACAAGTTTATCCTCAGAAAATTGCTACTTTTTTCCCTTGCAAGAATTTAACTTCTTTTGCTTAATAATTTGCAAAAAAAATTGCAAAATCAGAGCTGTTTGCTCCATTTTGCATTCCTTCATGTACATTTTCATCCCGCAATTATGACTTTATTATGTTTACATAACAATTTTTTTTCTCATTGGAAAAAAAAAGGCTACAAGAGAAAAAAAAAACACACACGAAAAATGTTTTTACATACAGAAGCACAATAAAAAGGTCGGGAATTGTGTTTATGCTTTAAATGGTGGACCAAATATAAATAATTAAATTGAAAGCCAGTGGTACTTGAACTTGAAATTACAACATATTGCAAATGCATATTCCATTAATTTATACTGAAACGCGTGTTTTCAAGAGATAAATGTGTCCCTTGTTATGTAGATTTAAGAAACAGACAACTAAAAACAAATATCCTTGAAATAACTACACCTATATATGAGAGTACTGTTTTCAAACAAGATATTTATTGCTTGTGTTTATTTTCTGAGTCTCATGAGGCTAAAACCTACATTATCATCCCCGTGCACCACGATGCATGCACTTTGTGGACGGCCCCTAACGTCAGCAGCTCGTCAAGTCCCTCGTCTTGCTGCAAACCCATGTTTTCAATGCACGGTTTAAAATGCATAAAGTAAATGAATCAACATAACACTATTATAATACGTATTAAATACTTAGCTTTTCATTTATTTTTATGGGATCATTATATTGTGGAACCACCACCTCGCCGGGTGTCTTGACTCACAGTCTTGACTCAAAGTCTCACAGTTTACTACTACAGACTCTGTAGTAGTAAACAAAAAGTGCACCTCAAATAAAGCATTTTAATGCAAAAGTTATGAAGTCATGGTTGTATTTTGTAAACTCCACATAGTGGAGAAAGCGTACTTCGAGAGGAAGCTAACTGCTCTGATACGTTTAGCAGCATTAGACATGAAAGACGATTAAAGTATGAGAAGTACCTGTCGGTGCTATCTGCTCCGTGGCGACACTCTGGAACCCGCCATTCCCGGCTGGGATGTCCTTCCCTTTAATTACACGCGTGGGCTCGTGCTGTACGGGCATCAAACGGGACGCTTGCAGTTAGCATGCAGTCAAACTGTCAACAACAATGGCGGAAGTGAGTACGGCAAGCGACGAGGGCAGCACGTGCGTCTGTTTTGAGGTTGCTCCCTGTCAAAATAAAAGCACGGAGAAGCGACGCGACTCAAAAGCTACATAAAATAAAACGTCTGGTCGTGTATAGGTACAAAAATCAGCAAAAGACGCAGAAAAACAAATAAAGTAGCAGCAAGACGCAGTTTTTCTTCTTTCTGCGTCTCCATTTATACATCTCCATCAACAACAAAAAGGTTATAGTGTTTTACCAAAATACGTGGGAAAAGTATTTTCTAATTTAAAAATACAATTAAATCATATGTCAAAAGGCTTTATTTATATGGTAAAAAATAGCATAGATTACTTGCTAAAAATGAAAAAAACAATAAAATACAATAAAAATAAAAACCACAGATCCGTCTCAATTAGACAAGACTATCTAATCTGTGGGTTATTGTACATTTTTATCTATTTACAGTGAAACAAGCAAACAAAAATTATTATTAAAAGTGAAAGCAGCATCCAGGTAGCAGTTTCTTTCATTTCTTCAGACACATAAAGTGCATTCTTTCACTGAATAACCCACCACGGGGCCAAAGAAAGTTGCAGGTGCAGGGAATTTGCTAAAGAAGGCGAGAAAGACTGCAGAATTGAAAAAATAAGTCATTGAAAAGTATGAAAATATGTGCCTTGCCTCAGTGAAGGTTGGGAAACACTGGTTTACAGCACTTTTAAATTACTGCATGTTACCAAAACACTTCAAACTAGTGCTAAAAGTAGTCATAAAGATCTTATTGTATGGAAGTCCAAGCACAGTAAAATTTACAGAGCTACCAACACAACAGTTAGATGATTGAGAATGTGACGTAGGATATGAAAATGATTCAAACGTGCAATATGATGGATTTTCTGGTGGCTAAGCTATTTTGAAGCAAATGATATCAAGTGAATTCTCATTACCAGGGGATTATCATGTGTACGCCACACTGTCATGAACTGTTTAAGGCAATTTACATCTAATTACACCATAACTAACTCTTTCACCCCAGATTTTAAATGGTATTTGACATGTTTTGATAGCTCAATATTATTTTTACTCAGCCTCATGAGGAATTAATGCCCTCAAAATGCACATTCATCCCAGTTTAAGTGTATGCACAAGAGGTTGCTTTCATTTGGTGCAACACATACTAATCTTTCAATTCAATATGCTGTGTGACTGAATACAGCTGTTTATATTTTTGTTTTTAATATTCTAGACCAGGTCTACTGCAATATTTGTGGGGCATGCAATGCTGTGACAGCAACACACCTGGGCATGTCAAACCACAGATCTCTGTGGAACTGATTCCAGCATACAAACCTCTATCTGCAGGACAAAACCAACTATCAACCATGCGCATGTCAGCCACAGTTGAAATATTTGCACTTTTGCTCTGAATCTGGCGACGTTATTAAGAATTAAGGAATCACTGACTTACTCAGATCGCTCTCAGCATCTTGTTTGTACGAGGCGGGACAACCCAGTGTTATTTTCCAAATAGTCTGGTGGGTAATTGCATATGCGGTTTTAAAAATACCCCACATGTGGACCAGGCTTCCCTTTGCAGCCTTCACTGTTTCAGGATGGACACAGTTTGATGCTGAAACATATTAGTTCCCTTATTTCTTACTTCCTACAGAGAAAAATAAGTTAAATCATGAAAGCGTCTGACTTGGTAAACAGAACACATTCCTGTTTATCCACACTGTGCAAGGATACGCGGCTAACCAACTGAGTGACAGCATGTCCCCCCACACATACCGTATGTATGGAGCAGATAGTTTTGAAAGTGCAGAGCTTTGATGGGAAAAAAAAATAAAACCCCCACAGAACACAAAAGTGGAGATTACCTCCAAAGTGTAAGTTGGTGTGGACCAGAGAAAACATGTTATATCCCTTTGAACGGCGCATGTGAGAGAGCGTTCGATATCAGCCCCGCTGCACACATGCAATATCTGCTGCTGTCCGCATCATTCCCTCATTAGATTAGCCACCCTTCCCGATCTCCCAGGTAGTCTGAAGTGGAATGGCGCCATGCATTCACGTGTTCAAGTGTCAGGGCCGCATGAATCTCATCACGTCTCATCCGAATAAGTAAGGTTTGGTAGCCAAGCAACGCCCAATAATAGCCGGCTTCAATTGGCTGTTGCCCTCAGCAGCTGACATTCCATACGTTCCGACAATCGTCCGGAAAGGACAGTCTGAGTACTTTGATTACTTTTGCTAAACGTCTCTGAATGAAGTCATTTCAGTCATCCGTGGACTATTGATGGACTAAATAAGATTTGACTTTCTTTCACGCTAGAGTACATATTCATATTAGATCACACCAAAAAAAATAATAAACACCCACTTTTTTGGAAGAAAGAAAAAAAGACTAATGTTAAAGTTAAGCACTCTTGTAGCAGTATTTTTTTTTCTTTTATGCAATACTGTATATGTATCATTTTAATTGTCATAATAATTGATAATAATAATTAAAATCAATTATCAATTATTATAATGATTATAAATTTAATTATTATACATTATTGAATTATGATAAATTATTGTGCATTATTATAAATTATTATAGCCTATAAATTATTATGAATTACAAATTATTAAAAATTATTTTAAAATTATTAAAAATTGTTAAAAATTATTAAAGAAAATTAAAAATTATTTAAAAATTATTTAAAAATTAATAAAAAATTATTAAAAAAATATCAAAAATTATTTAAAAAGTATTAAAAATATTAATTATTAAAAATTATAAAAACATATTTAAAATTATTTTAAATTATAGGTATTTAAAAATTATTTTAAATTAAAAAGTATTTAAAAAGTATTAAAAATTCTTAAAGATTATTATTATACATTATTGAATTATGATAAATTATTGTTCATTATTACAATTTATTATAACCTAGAAATTATTATAAATTATTATGGATTATTATAAATTATTCTGAATTATTATGCATTATAAATTATAGATTATTATAAATGATATTTGATATAATGAATATTTGTAATAATAATAATATTTGTTATATTTTTATATAAATTATTATAATTATGTCATTAAAATTCAACCAAAAAATCTTGAAAATTATTTTTCAAAACTTTTATTTTATTATTTTATTAGTTTATTATATTTTCATATTAGCAGCAGAAATAAAATGGACTATTACGGTAGTAAGATAAATGGGTATTTATCTCACTAATTATTACTCATCTTAAAAAATGTTCAATCATACAACAACAAATGTATTTTTTACCAAAATAAAATGGAGTTACCTTCACTATTAAAAAAAAGCTTTTAGGGGAAAATATTCATAATATGAGAATAAAACAGCAATAATGTATTATTATATAACATTTATTGGGGGTTGCTCTATTATAAGAAAAATGAAAGACGTTTTTATCATTATAAAATAATGATATTCCATGTACTGGATTTGAAATGTAATAAATATACATTTAGGTCATCATGCTACTTGTTTAAAATGTGATTTTTTTCCCTTTTGAAAATATTTGGCTTCCCTTTGTTTGTGGACCACCGGATAATCCCATGCATGAAATTCCCTTTGTTTGTCCTCTGATCAAATTATTTTATTCCATCTTCAATATTCATCACCGTGTTTGCAGTACGCGAATGCACCTTTTTGGCAGGTCGTCTGCCAAAAGACGCATTTCCTGCTGTGCATAGAAGACGAGCGCCGCATAAAATCTGCAGTGATCAAAACATGAGCCGATCAAACTGTTTCCTTCTTTCCTTCACATGCAGCTGAATATTTGTCAGGCAAACCTGGCATCCGTCTTTGTTGACAAGTCTTTCCCATGCATGACATCACATTCATCATGTACTGACGCTTCATACTAGACAGGCTAGAAGGCCATTGCACGCTACTATGCAGTATGCAGTATTTATTGATAGACTAATCAATTCTCTGCCAACATTTTATGCACAAAACATACACTATGTGCCATGCAGGTAATTACCACTATGCAGACGGATACTGTAAAATTAGTGATGAAAAAAGAAGCTGCATCCAAGTCCCATAACATTGGATTATGTCTGTCTTGAGGCAGTGTGACAAATTGGCACAAATTGTGGATGATGTACTAATACATGAGAAATATCTTTTATGGATGGAAAATCTCCTCATGTCTTCATGGATGCCTGTCCTTTATCCTTTATCCCCCTCCTAGGAAAAAATAGAGGCCGCACAGTGAATACGTGGTTAGCATGTAGGCCACAGGGGATCGGGAAGACATGGGTTTGAATATCCGTGTGGAGTTTGCATGTTGTCCCTGTGTGTGCATCCATTTTCTATGCCGCTTATCCTCACTAGAGTCGCAGGTATGCTGGAGCCTATCTTGGGCATAAGGCAGGGTACACTGGTCGCCGGCCAATCACAGGTCACATATAGACAAACAACCATTCACACTCACATTCATACCTGTGGACAATTTGGAATCGCCAATTGACCTAACACGCATGTTTATGGAATGTGGGAGGAACCCGGAGGAACCACAGAAAAGCCATACACGCACGGGTAAAACATGCAAACTCCACACAGAGATGCCCAAGCAGAGATTCAAACCCAGGTCTACTGACTGTGTGGCCTACATGATAACCACTCGATCACCGTGCTGCCCTTGTATAAATCCTCACCTCTCAAACTTCTCAAAATGATAAAAATGTTTATGTTTATAATTTTGTTAGCATGCTAAAATGCTAACACCTAGCATAATAATGTTAGGTGTTGTTTAAGTTCATATTCATAAAAATCATAAAGTATGCTCATGTTAGGATGCTAGCGTTACTAACATTTTAACGTCAGCATGCTCACACCTAGCATAATACCCAAAAAGGCTAAAAAGTATTCTATGCTAATGTTAGTATCGTAGCAATGCTTACATGGCACAGTGCTAATTGTTCATGTAAGTATCTACTCATAAAACGGCATAAAATGCTGTTATGTTAATATCAGCATGACAGCAATGCTAACCTCTAAATGTTACCATGCTAACACCTAGTATAACAGTCTGTCTGCCAATGAAAAAGGCTAAAAATGCTATGCTAATATTAGCATGGTGCTACGTGTTTATACATGTGTCTACCTATAAAATAGAAATGTTAGCATGCCAGCATGATAGTACTCAAATATTTAAAAGTGTCTACCTGTGAAAATTGCAAAAAATAGTAGTTATGCTACCATAAACATGCAAGCAATGCTAACATGCTAAAATTAGCATGCTAACACCTAGCACCCGGAAGGGTAAATGTGCCAAACAAGTACCCTTTTTTGTGGAGTCATATGCACAAAACACACGCAGTATGAAAGAATCCTTTAAAAAAAATTCCTGGATTTCACCGTGCGTGCATCCATTTTCTATGCCGCTTATCCTCACTAGAGTCGCTCCCAACTGTCTTCGGACGAGGGGCGGGGTACACCCTGGACTGGTGGCCAGCCAATCACAGGGCACATATAGGCAAACAACCATTCACACTCACATTTACTATACCGATGGACAATTTGGAGTGGCCAATTAACCTAGCATGTTTTTGGAATGTGGGAGGAAACCGGAGTACCCGGAGAAAACCCACGCATGCACGGGGAGAACATGCAAACTCCACACAGAGAAGGCCGAGGATGGAATTGAACCCTGGTCTCCTAGCGAGGTACTTGTCCATAGGTATGAATGTGAGTGTGAATGGTTGTTTGTCTATATGTGCCCTGTGATTGGCTGGCCACCAGTCCAGGGTGTACCCCGCCTCTCGCCTGAAGACAGCTGGGATAGGCTCCAGCATACCCGCGACCCTCGTGAGGATAAGTGGTAGAAATTGAATGAATGATGCAGTATTCAGAGGGTGACAAATAAAAGTAAAACCCGTGCTATAAAAAACACAAAACAAGTTAAGCAGACATCTGAAGTATAATCTTCCATGTTTTATCTGTCAGGAATGAACACATTTCCTGCTGTGATTTGTGAAAGGAAGTGTTGAATGGGATCTGGACTCACCCCGGCTGTGATGTTGTCTGTCTCGTGGCTGACGTTGGCCCGAGGCGAGCGTTCAAAGCTACCTGAAAGTGAGGAGAATGAGATGTGATGGACTACTGTAGTTATATAACACACTCAAATTCCACTCATCATCAAATACTTTTGTATTTGTTTGTCTTTATGCTCAGAATGAAGACTAATTACTGCGGCAAAACAAGAAATGTTTTTAACCAGGCTGTTCCGACTTAATTGACGCATTCATTTCAATCAGAAAACACATTGTTTATTGTTAAGCTCCTGATATCTATTTTTTTCATTGTTTGTGTTTTATATAACACAAAACTTTTAAATGCTGCATAGTTAAGTCAATTTTATTTCAAAGCCCCAAGCTATAGCACAATTTGCCTGGAGGCTCTTTAAATTCTCGTGCATCAAAATAAAAGTAAGCAAAGCTGTGACTGGTTAATTCCACTCTAGTGTCAAATAATAATAATAATAATAATAATAATAATAATAATAATAATAATAATAATAATAATAATAATAATAATAATAATAATAATAATAATAATAATAATAATTTGCCAAGTTTAAAAAAGTCATACAAAGCATTGGGTTTCAAAGCTGGAAATTAGTTGCATGAAGTCTTTACAACAGGGGTCTCAAAAGGAGTCTGGGTAAGGCTGGGCCACATCATGGGTTTCACTTTGAGTGCTTCAGGCATCCCAGCATACCTTGCGGCACTTGTTTTGTACAAATGCTGCTAATGTTACTTGTTTATAATTAACACATTTGTCGTTTATTATGGATGAGTGGTTAGCGTTAGGCCGCACACCTAGGAGACCCGAGTTCGATTCCACCCTCGGCCATCTCTGTGTGGAGTTTGCATATGCTCCCACATTCCAAAAACATGCTAAGTTAATTGGCGACTCCATAGGTATGAATGTGAGTGTGAATGGTTGTTTGTCTATATGTGCCCTGTGATTGGCTGGCCACCAGTCCAGCGTGTACCCCACCTCTCATCCGAAGACAGTTGGGATAGGCTCCAGCATACCTGTGACTCTAGTGAGGATAAGCGGCATAGAAAATGGATGCACGCACGAGGAAATCCAGGATTTTTTAAAAAGATTCTTTCATACTGCGAGTGCTTTGTGCATATGACTCCACAAAAAAGGGTACTTGTTTGGCACATTTAGCCTTCCGGGTGCTAGGTGTTAGCATGCTAATTTGAGCATGTTAGCATCGCTTGCATGTTAACATTAGCATAACTACTATTTTTTGCAATTTTCCCGGGTAGACACTTTTAAATATTTGAGTACTATCATGTTCGGTGTTAGCATGCTAACATTTCTATTTTATAGGTAGACACATGTATAAACACGTAGCACCATGCTAATTGGCGACTCCATAGGTATGAATGTGAGTGTGAATGGTTGTTTGTCTATATGTGCCCTGTGATTGGCTGGCCACCAGTCCAGCGTGTACCCCACCTCTCGTCCGAAGACGGCTGGGATAGGCTCCAGCACCACCTGCGACCTTCGTGAGGATAAGCGGTAGAAAATGAATGAATGAATTTTGACCATCTAAAACTCCCATTACTTCCTGTTGGATATCTGGGGTGTGTGAGTGTAGATTGATGGCTCTAAATGACAAAAGGCCTGCAACATAACACGTGAAAATGGTTCCTGAATGCACCATATAGCAGCAGCCGTGTCCCCAATCAATGTGACAAGCTGGAGTTTGGGCTCATTAATCTGCTTGACCATGCAGAGATTCTCTTGTTTTGCATTTTGTCATTGTCACAGCTTCTGTTTCTTGGAGGATATTGTTCACTTTGGAGGTCAGGCTCTCCAGTAGAATCCTCATTAGACACCGGCCTCCAACCCATCGCTGGTTTCTATTTGTCAGATGTATGGCTGCACATGTAAAAAGCCACTGGAAGCACAACTGCAGATCACACAGCTGCTTATCGCCTGCTTTAACTGATTGCAAAACTTGTCGCTGATAAATCATTCCCTTCCTCTGCCCCCCCCTGCAAAAAAATTGCTTACAAGTGCAATTACAAAAATCACAACCTCTGCAAAAGCGGAATATGAGGCAAAACATTAGACAAAACAATAATTGCCTGCATATTGCAGATAACCCCCCTCTCTTTCATTTATTAACTCCTCGCATTTTATGCTGGCACTGCATATACAAAAGTGAGGAGACTCCTCACATTTCAGCATTATGTGTCTTCTCAAGGGCCAATACTATCGGAAGAAACTCGGAAATACTTTAGAGTAGTCAGTGTACAGCTTGTGTAGCAGCATAGATTTACTCTCCACTGAAAATAAGCCAAAACAAAGCCAGTATTAGCTAAATATTATTGGCTCTAGCTTAACAGTAAAGGTATATCAAGGCTACCTTCACAATGCAGGGTGTGATCCTTAGTTCATTTTGGTTAAAATATGACATTTTTATATGGTTGTTCATACTACCAAAGTAGTACATTTATGGAAGTAAAGATTGCTGCGCCCTCCTTAACACGTTTGTGGCAATTTCAAGGATTTTGTGCAACGGGAGTAAATATTTGCTCAACCAAATGATTCCACGTAGGAGATGGTGGGACATTGTAGTGAGCTACTTCAATGACAATTTTGCCAACATCGGTGAGCACCTTCATCCAAGTTTTGCGCGATAAACCACGCCTTTCAATGACGATTAGGTCAGATTTGAAAACAATCAGAATTGCATTGTTCACACAGACATGAAAAAAAAATCCCCAAAAAAGCCCAAAATTTGAATTGACCTGCAGCGCAAGTGTAGCAAAAATTTGGGGTTGCACGAGTGCTGCCAGTACTGGGGAGCTACGGTTCATTAATGGGAACTTTTAATTGCTGTCTAAGCAGCTGGTACCTTAGAGTGAATATGTCCAATCAGTGTCTTCGGCGTGAATTTTTAGTATGAGCATCATTCTTATCTAGCACTGCCTTAATCCTCTTGGGCATGGAATTGACCAAAGCTGCGGTTCATTGATGGAAACATTTCATTACTGTCTAAGTAGCTGGTACCTTGGAATGAATATGTCCAATCGGTGTCCTTGTTGTGAATGTTTAGTGTGAGCATCATTCTTATCTGGCACTGCCTTAATCCTCTTGGGCATGGAATTGACCAGAGCTGCACAGGTTGTTACATGTCATCTTGGAGGTATTTTTGGTCCCCTTATCATATTGAAAAACAACTCTGCAAGGTCGCTTTATGTTGGAATTCACTTTTCACTCAATGAACCACAGCTCCCCAGTACCAGCAGCACTCATGCATGCTAGCGTCACCATGACACAATGCTCCTGCTACTCACTCACTCACTCTTGCCCGCTATGTAGACAATAATGGCTGTGTGTTGACTCATTCTGAGTGCATAATAATTCTATACTACACATACTGCACGATAAACCACGCCTTTCAATGACAAATAGGTCAGATTTGAAAATAATCTGAATTGCATTGTTCACACATGACCCAAAAAATTTGAATTGACCTGCAGGGCGAGCGTAGCAAAAATTTGGGGTTGCACGAGTGCTGCCAGTACTGGGGAGCTACGGTTCATTGATGGAAACATTTAATTGCTGTCTAAGTAGCTTGTACCTTGGAATGAATATGTCCAATCGGTGTCCTCGGTGTGAATGTTTAGTGTAAGCATCATTCTTATCTGGCACTGCCTTAACCCTCTTGGGCATGGAATTGACCAGAGCTGCGGTTCATTGATGGAAACATTTCATTACTGTCTAAGTAGCTGCTACCTTAGAGTGAATATGTCCAATCGGTGTCTTCGGCATGAATTTTTAGTATGAGCATCATTCATATCTGGAACTGCCTTAATCCTCTTGGGCATGGAATTGACCAGAGCTGCACAGGTTGTTACATGTCATCTCTGAGGTGTGTTTGGTCCCCTTATCATATTGAAAAACAACTCCGCAAGGTCGCTTTATGCTGGAATTCACATTTCACTCAATGAACCACAGCTCCCCAGTACCAGCAGCACTCGTGCATGCTAGTGTCACCATGACACAATGCTCCTGCTACTCACTCACTCACTCTTGCCCGCTATGTAGACAATAATGGCTGTGTGTTGACTCATTCTGAGTGCATAATAATTCTATACTGCTACACAAGCTGTACACTGACTAAAGTACTTCTATAGGATTCTCCCCTGAGAAGTGAACTCACTTTTGTGAGATCCTGTGGATGTTATTCATTCAGACACTCAAAAAGGAATGCAATCCAAAGGGGGACATGTTGTGTTGTCCATGCCAATTAGATATACTCTAGGTCATATAGGGAGAGAGAACAGTGCTGCGCATTGGAGGCTCATGCCAAAGAACATAAGGAGAGAAGCTCCTTGGAGAAATCATTCCCTTTTTGCCAAGGTGATGCATGCACAGAACTGTTTGTATTGAACTTGTTAGCGTATAGAAACACACACATACACACACAATCTCTCATCTGGAAATGAAGAGCTTTGTATACCGTTGTGCTGTTGTGTTCATTGCTCCAGGGATGCATCACTTGTCATGTTTGGTTCGGTTAAAATGAACTCTGGTGCATTTTATCGGCTAGTTTGGGTCATTTGGCCAAGCATGAAAGCCACCATCCAAATTCTCATATACCCCAAACATGTCGGCCGAGATCGTTGGCATGAGAAATGACAAATTCCTCTTGGATATATGACAATGAACGCTCTTTAAAAGTATATTTTAGAAGCTTTTTGTGAAATATGAACTGGTAAACACAGTAGAATAGATATTAACCGACTAAAAGCTGCCCAATCAAGTCCTTACTTTATGTGTATATTCTGTATTGTCCCATGATAAAAACATTCACCAAGATGACCTTTCTGATCCCAGCCTAACAATCACTATACTAACATCCATATTTATAGATTCGGTTCACAATGGGATTCAAACTTTCAACTCCCGTGCCTCCCTCAGACTCCATGTCAACTGCAGTCAGTGAAGACACCGTGTGGAGACCCTGGTGGGCGTCTGCAGAGAGGAGAGAACATGTAGATGTGACGAGGTGCTGCTGGATTTAATCAATATTTTACGCTTTACCTCAGCATGATGGATGCAGACATCAGCGGATGCTTTCCATTCAAAACCTCCTCCACTTTGGTTCATAGATTGCTCTGTCATGGCCCCGATAGAAGATTCAATTAAACACATTCCCGTGGGATTTTAAGGAATGCCATGCCACCCCCGAAACCCACCCTGCTTTTTTTTTATGGGTGTTGCAGGGCCAAGTAATTGTCTGGAAGGCAAAGAATTCCTGACCGCTATGAGGCAGAAATACAAGGTATTGAAAAGCAGATAATTGCTTATGTGAAAGGATGCCAGAGATGCTTTACATGGGTGAACTTGTCACTTGTGGCTTTTTAACAGTAGCATAGCTCGACTTTTACAGTTTGGGAGCATTCAAAATTAAAGGTAAGGAAAATGTACAGTTGGAATAATAGCAAAAGTCTATTATTAATATCATCATAATGGACAATTATGATCATTCAGGGCTTGTGGACTTATTTTTTTCTCATGTTGCAAACAATTGTAGCTTTTTCCGTAACTCCCATGTGACAAAAAATCCCACAAAGACTTTTTTCCCCAGAGATTCCACAAAAATCCTCACTTTTCCCATAATTTTCTGTGACCAAAATTCACTAAAAAAAATGTCACTGTGGCATTTCTCCAACCATTTCAACCTCAAAATAATCAGCTCATTCTGGGGGAACCCAGACCCCCCCCCCCAACAATTCCAACAAACCATCTAATTTCTCAACTGCATCCAACCTCAAAATATTCAACATTCGGACCATGTTGAATATTCCTGTTTCCATTTTCCTAATAATTCCACATCTTTCATGAGTACAAGTCCCACATTCCGCTTCTGCTTGTTGGATAAATGATAAACATCACTTCAATTTCATGCAGTTTCTACAAAAATAACATTTTCTGTATTGTACTTGAAGTGCACTAATAAAAAAAATAAATAAATAAAATAAAAAAAGATGATGCAACTAAACAAAAGTCAGGCTTAAATTTGATAACAAACACGATCCACAGCATCTTAGTAAGGAAATAAAAGCGTGTCATGTTTTCTTGACGTGGAGATCTGCAAAAGCGTCGCCTTGGGAAGCGGCCTCTCCAGTTTACGTCAACCCCGGTGACGTCACGAGAGGGTCACGGCAGCACGTTTCCCACTCGCTGGTGACGTCACCTTTCTTTCGCCTCACAGCACCGCGCTTTGTTAAAAGGACATAAAAGATCATGTTCGCCCCGGTGGCGAGGACGTGTCCGAGACAAGCGCACCATGTCCGCGTTTCTGGATGAAATCAGTCTCTTAGTGTGCAAGATCTGACTGGACCTTTGATCGGAGGGCAGCATGGAGGACCTCATCAGACCCGAAGCTATCGTGGAGGCGGTGAAGGCGCGCGTCGGTCAGATTTCCGCCACCCAGAGAGCTCTCCTGGTGGCCGGCACACCGGACTCGGAGACGAAGGCGATCCTCGTGGACACCATCACCGAAGTGATCCAGAAGATCACCTCCGATGTGGTCAAGCACCTTCAACCCGTCTTCATCGAGCACCTGCGAGGCCACGCCTCCCAGGCCCAGGTAAACATGGCCATCGACCGCTGCAGCCCGAGGCTCAGTGAATGCATCACGGAGACCTTCTCCGCAGCTCTGGAAAGCGACAGTTCTCCTCAGAAGTCCGATGACGTCATGGAGCTCACCTCCCTCATGGAGTCAGAGGTCAAACACAGGGTGAACTCTGCGCTCTCCGTGGCCAAGAGCACCACCGAGTGGCCCTCGGAACCCACGCTGTTGATCCGGGGCACCATGTCCAGCGTGTCCAACCTGGCCTCCATCTTCCGGAAGGCCGTGGAGTACTTCCGGCACGTCTTTTCCTGCGCGCGCACCCCTCGCCAGGTGACGTGCGGAGGCTCCGACATGAAGGTCAAGGAGATGACCGAGTCCGTGAGACGGATCCTCCTGAAATGGGCCAATCTGACCAAGGAGTCCAAAGGCACAGAGGCGGTGGATCCCGCGGCGCTGGAGGACGCCCAGCAGGCGGCGCTGGACATCACCAAGACCATCACCCAGGACACGCACGGAGGCTCCGGAGACGCGAGCGTCCGAGGCGAGGCGCGCGTCACCCGCTTGAACCTCAACTGGAAGCTGATATTGAAGAAAGTCAAGAACTTCTTCAAGTCCCAAGAGAAGCAAATCGGGGGCGCCAACAAGAAGTTGCGTCGTTTCCGCTTCTTCCGGTTCGCTCGCATGCAGTTCGCGCGCATGCTGGGCACCCTGAAGACCTCCGTCAGAAACCGGGACGCCTGCTTGGTGTCGCTCACCCCGGACCGCCGCTCTCGCTTTACGAACCCGGAGGACGAGAGCCCAGCCTCCACGGGCAGCGAGGCCACCAGGTTCCCCGACCAGAAGCCCGTCTACAGGACCAGCAAGTTGTGCGTCCGGCAGTCCCAGGACCCGGCCTTTGACTTCGAGTCCATCCAGGAGCGCGTGGACAAGCTGTACAACGAGTTCAGCCAGATCGAGGTGGGGGACAGGGCCGTGAAAGTCAAACGCTACATCGACGAGAAGATCGGGACCTTCTCGGAAGGCCTGACGTCCCAGCTGTATGATTACGTCATGTCCTGTCAGAGCGAAGTCTACCAGGTGCCGTCGGGGCGTCCGCAGACACCCCTGATGGACACCGTGCTTTGGGGGCGCCGGGGTAAGATCCACTGGGATGGTCAGATCTTCTCCCCGGAGGTTTTGTATGCAATGACGGAGGACGCGGTGTGGAGGTTCTTACAGCAGCTCTTCCTCTGGTTGGAGATGGAGCCGGTTGAGGAGACCTACGCGGACGAGGTGTCCGGCGCGCTCACGGACATCAACCAGCTGGTCGAAACCGCCATGAACCCCAGATCGACCCCCGTCGCCAGAGAGGAACTGAGCGACCTGCCTCTGGGGGTTCCCGTGGTCCCCAGGCTGGACTTGCAGCGCTCCTCGGAGGTTTCCGGGTCCGCGCCGGCCACCGCCACTTCGGACAGCCGCACCAGCGCGGAGGCTCGCAGCGCCACCACGGAGCAGGTGACGTCCATGGACGAGGTGTCGTCGGAACCGGAATCGGAAAACATCACAGCCTTGCAGGAGAAGCTGACGCGCTTGCTGGTGTACACGCTGGTCACCCAGCTGGACCAGAAGCTGCAGCGGAAGTGCAAGACGGCCGTGCGCATAGACGTCCTCGTCCTCGTCATCGAGCGGCTCCTTTACCGGGCCTTGGAGGAACTCAGCCCCCGCCACATAGAAGACGTGCGGACCATGGCGAACATGGATCAGGTCATCAAACCCGTGGTGAAGGACCTCATGTCGGAGTTCGGCTCTCCGCAGAAATTGGTTGACGCCATCACGGCAGACGATCCCCTCTTTGACGACGCCGTCTTCAGGCACCTGAAAACCCGCCTGAGCGGCCTCAAGGACCCGCCGAAACGGAGCACCATCTTCACTATTTTGAGCGAAGCGCTGGCCATGTTCCGTTTTCTGACCGCTAAATGACTCCACGTTGCCAGGCCAGGAAGGATTTGTTTTTTTTTTTTTAGCCCACTCGCAATAATGTGCTGCACCTGCGTGACAGGTACACAACAACGTTGGACTCCACTTGTGGCGCACTCACAGGCCATAACATTAGGTACACCTGCGCATTCGAGACAATAATGCTCAGTTGTCAACGCATCATCACTGACAGTGTTTAGTGACCAGTGTTTACATTGATCCATTTATTTATGATAAATTAACCATTTTTGCATTGTCAAGATGATATCATGTATAGTATATTTGTACTGTGTAAATATTTATATATTTATGAACAAAAGCATACACTGAGTGCCTGCACCTGCATGTTAAAAGGTGCTGTTTTTTCATATTGGTGAGTGTTTCCAGGTAATAATTAGGTAATAATTAGGCAATATTGAATGTACTTGCACGGTGCCGTGCATGCTGGGTAAAAGCAGGGGATAGAGGTCTATTCACATGTGAATATTTAACTGAGCCTCTGTAATTTATGTGAGGAAGCAATGAAAAGTATGCTATAATATTTTAAAACTATACCTCACCTTCTTGTACATTCGCCGGGGCATGCCCGTAAGACAAGATTTGTATGAACAAATTAGCGTTTATGAAGATAAATACGCCTCTCTGCAGTCTGACCACATTGCCAAATGCAGTAATAATAAACTGTTGGATGGAAACTTGGATGGTGTCAATGCTCAGTTATAATAACCGAAAGTTAACAAAAATGGAGTCCTGTATTTCCTTGTGGTGGTCCTTGTGGAGTATTATGGGGTATTTATTCCCAATAATTTCATTGATTTCTCAGGAAAAAAAGTGCTTAAGCGCTATTTTTCAGCCATTTTCTGAGCGGAGAGGTACATATAATGTATTGAAAGCGTGTTTAAAATCTAGCCTTGATGCTGGAGTTAAGCTTTAATGCTAATAAGCTATGTTGTCTTTCATTCATTCATTCATTTTCTACCGCTTTTTTCCTCATGAGGGTAGCAGAGCCTATCTCAGCTGTCTTTGGGCGAGTACACCCTGGACTGGACCAGCCAATCACAGGGCACATATACGTAGACAAACAACCATTCACACTCACATTCATACCGATGGACAATTTGGAGTGGCCAATTAACCTAGCATGTTTTTGGAATGTGGGAGGAAACCCACGCATGCACGGGGAGAACATGCAAACTCCACACAGAGATGGCCGAGGGTGGACTTGAACCCTGGTCTCCTAGCTGTGAGGTCTGCTCGCTGACCACTCGACCGCTGTGCCGCCCTATGTTGTCTTCAGAGTGTTTTGTTTTGTTACTTCAGTGGTTCTTAACTTATTTTGCTGTTTGACCCACTCTTCACTCCTCAATGACACGCGGAAACCCACATTACGGCCATTTTCCAACTCAAAAGGGACTGTTTGCAGCAGTAGTGAGACGCTGTCTCAATGGTGCACTCTTTTCCAGCAGATATCTGAAGCTGTGTGTCGGACAGAAGGTAAGCTATGTCTTTCCCCTCGCGCTCAAGGCTGACAAAGTCACCCATAAACCTGGCACACATCTTGTGGCAGTGTAACAAGTGAAAAACAGACAATGCACGGTGCATTCACAGAAATTGGGTGATTATGCTCTGAAAACGGCATCACAACCCACTTTTTGAGACTCACTGGTTTACTTTTTTTTTTTTTTGTTGCCACTAGATGCCATATGTC